>NC_141874.1:5757575-6060606 GCF_056163025.1 Triticum urartu
TTGTGCCCTCTCCATTGAACTTAACAAAATCTGGAATCTTATATCCCGGAGGGCACTGGATGGCATCAAAGTACTCGAGGTACGGCTTTTGGTAAATCCGATTCCGAGGTAACTCAACTCCAAAATTTTCTCGAAGCATCTTAGCCATCTCCTCTCTAAGATTAGCTAGACCATCATCCATAGTGGACGATGCAGCTTGTGGCAGTGGCATAGAAGGAGTAGGGTTACTAGCTGTAGGTAGGAATTGTGGTATGTACGTCGACCCATAATTTGGTAGTGGTCGAGTGGATGTAGCTGTAGGTAGGGTTTGGTTAGGTGTTGCCACCGAACCTGTCATGCTCATAATAGGATTAATGGGTGCAGCCACAATCTGATTTGTTTGGGTAGGATAATAAGCCATCGGCACGGGAGGCGCCGATGAAATAGGTAAATCCAGATTAGGGTTTTGCACACTAGCAGCTACACCGTCATTACCACTAGCCGATTGAGATATATTCTTCTGAGCATTAGTATTTTCTATGAAAGTTTGATAGACTAGATTGTTACCATCAGCAATACGACTCTCAATCTCAGCCCACTGCTCAGGAGAAAAAGTAGTACTCACAGAGGGTTTAACCTGCTCGGCTTGAAGAGGAGGGAACTTGATTTCTTCAATCGGAGTGATGTTGCCTTGGCGATCCTTCTTGAATTTTGCAAGGAACTCCTGCAAATCCTTCTCTTCACGCGCCTTCTTGTACTCCTCATAGACTTGGCGATGATTGGCCGATATCTCATCAAGACTGGGTTAATGATGTTATCGGCGTCTACCTCAGATGGCTTGGGAAGATCAGACATGGTGGATGATGATGATTGACATTCGTTCCCCAGCGGAGTCGCCAAAAAGTGTGTTGACACACGAACACGTCACGTGTACCCTCGACGCCGGGGGTGATGCACCGCAGCTCACGTCGAAGGAGACCCGACCGACAGCGCGATACGCAAGACAGTCGACGGGCGCTTTTGCAGACCCGAAAACCCCACACCCCCGGGAGGGACCCCGTCAAGGAGTGCGGTGGCTATGGGCTGACCTAGGTCGATTAGCTCGCCCCTAGAGCCTCAGGATTCGCAGCTCTCAAACACGAAGAACAGCGAAGAACGAGAGAGAAAAACGGTGGAGAGATAAAACGTAGATGAAAAAGTAGTATGTTGATTTGTTCGATTGTGTGGTGTTCAATCGGCCGTCACCCCCAACATATATAAGAGGCGGCTGGACTTCCCGTACAAGTAAAGGACTCGTCTAGGCTTTCCTTACAAGAAAAATTACATCAATCCATGTCCTAGAGTCCTAATTCTATTCCAACTCGGATTCAGTCTGAATCTGGCCCAAACTCTATCTTCCTTCTTGCACGGGCCGCCGGGCTTGCATATGATCTCCGATCAAGACAGCCCAAATATCAAACTTGTGCGCCTCGACGATACGAACAACTCTCATGTTGATCACTTTTTCAAATAAGGCCATCTTGAATACTTTTTGAGGTCATCTTTATCTCCCAGTCGGACTCGGTCTTGCAGTAGACTGGATTATCCGAGTCTCGTAGTGAATTTGTAGGCTATATACTATCTCTGATGATGATGACTCCAAAATCAAAGTTTACCGTCTTGATGATACGCACAACTTCTGTATTGAACACTTCTTCATCCGAGGTCATCTTGATAAACTTTCAGGCATATGTTCAGTTTCACTCGGATTCAAGCTCATCCACTCGGATTAGAGTCATTCACTTGGATCGTCTGACTGGACTTTTCACTCGGAAGACAATCTTTCACTCGGATGACTATATTTTCACTCGGAAGGCATTTCCACTCGGATGACTATATTTCCACTCGGAAGGCATTATCTTATTCGATCGGCAAGTTTTCGTCCCGATGGTAATCTTTTCACTCGGAATATTTTCACCTAGAGGACAATTTCACTCGGATGACCATATTTCCACTTGGATAATAATAAGTTCATCCAGTCAGCAAACTTTCACTCGGCCGGTAAATTTTCGCTCGACCGTAAACTTTCACTCGGATGGTAAACTTTTCACTCGGATTTTCCGACTGAAAACATAGCCTGATCTTGATTTGTCTCTCCAGGCCCCATACGACCTCGGATTGAGACGAATTATATATGAAAATCGATTGGCTCGACGAGAAGAAACTTTTCCGTGTTGAAGGTTTTTCAATTCAAGGCCGTCTTGAAGGTCGAATTGCTCGCGCATTGCATCAGACACTCATCAACATGTGTCTGGTGTCAAGCGTAATATTTTGGTCTCTGGCCTGTCCAGACCGTATTGACTATAACTTTTGCATATGAACTCGGATTGAGATGATTTATATATGAAAATCGATCGTCTCGACGAGACGAAGACAATTCCTTTAGAGCACTCCTTCATCTGAGGTCATATTGAGGGCGTAATCGGCCGAAAAGCACTTAGAACATTAAATTTTGTCTCTCGGAGTACAGCTTCGGCCACTGAGATGAGGTCGAATGGCGATAGCCTAAACATCAAAGTTGTTCCACTCGACGATATGAAACTTTCTCATGCTGAAAACCCTTTCACTCTGTATCTTGCCAAAATCAGGTGTCAACACCGTGTTGAGACTAATCTTGTGGCCTAGTAAAGACCTGAACCAACAGCCTCGCTGGTTCGATCATCGGTTTGGTTTTTAAACTATGGACCCGGCGAGTCTACCTGGTCGAGACTCGGCTCGACATTATCCCCGAGCATCTTCGCGTTGCCGTCGGTGATGCCCAGCCGCATGGCCCTGCAGCCTTCGCCGCTACTATCATCGGGTGGTTGGTGTTCCCAAACAGCCCTCGCACCTCATATGAGAGTACGGGTGCGCCGTCGATGGTGGCCCCTTCACGGCTGTTTGTCTAGTGGGTTCTAGCGGTTTTGGTGCTAATGAATCCCAGTGTCCCCTACTCCACTTCGGCGCCTTCGGATCCAGGACGTGCTCACCTCCTAGCGTCGAGGGCTGTTGTTCGATGGCAGGTAGCCATAGCCCACCTCGAAAGGCCACCATACCCCTAGACATCGGAAGGCCGAAGTGGAGCAGGGGACACTGGGATTCATCAGCACCAAAACCGCTAGAACCCACTAGACAAACAGCCGTGAAGGGGCTACCATCGACGGCGCACCCGTACTCTCATATGAGGTGCGAGGGCTGTTTGGGAACACCACCCACCTGATGATAGTAGCGGCGAAGGCTGCAGGGCCATGCGGCTGGGCATCACCGACGGCAACCCGAAGACGCTCGGGGATGATGTCGAGCCGAGTCTCGACCAGGTCGGCGAGGGAGGTAGGTGAGCACCCGTCTCCGCCAACCACCGTGAGGATCTTTGCCCTGGCAGCCGTTTGCCAACAGTAGTAAGAGCAACTCCAACATGCCGAATTAAACGGACGGTGTTTTTGTCTGCTTTTTATCTGTTTGGATTGGCCGCCTGCTCGGCGTCCGTCCTATTAGAGATTTGGGTCAGCAGTGCGCCTAACACGCCGACCCATGTATGCCGGCGTGGCCGGCTGGCCGCCCTTTTTCAACAAATAGCATAAATTTTACATTATTTCACACACAAATTTTGCATTATTTCACAAGGGAGAAATTAGGTGGAGGGTGCTAGAGAAGGAGCGACGCTACTTCCTCTAATCTAGGAAGGCGATGGGCCTCCATGTGCACAGGTTTGTAACAAGCAACAATTTACCTCAAGTGGATAGCTTTAAAGTTTATCAAACCAATAGAAGTTTTGCAAAACGAACAATCAGTACCAGCACACACAAATACATAACAATCAGTACCTGCACACACAAATACATAACTTGCTACAAGAATTAACCTAACTTGTTTTCGGAAGTATTGTTTGCAATAAAATAAAAGAAAATCCAGATTGTAAACGGAACTGTAAAAATGTTGATCAAGGTTGAAAGCAATGTGAATGAATGGATTGGGATCCATAGTTTCACTAGTGACATCTCTCCATGAAAGGATAACATTGCATGATGAACAAATTACAATTGTGTATCGATTAAATCATAGTATTATGAACATGGTCATACATGCCATAATTGCATATCTGCATCATGTCCAGACATTCACATACCATTAGTCTAGCGGTATCTATAGTTAATAATCCACCCTAACAACACTATCCAGCATGCATCTTAATATATTAAGTAAAATAGAGTATTGCATTAAGTATGACGCGGTGTTAACCCTAAACCCCTTTCAACATTTCAAAATGTGTACTTAGACAATGGGTGCATATGCACCTAGGAGCCATTGCCAATTTCCGATTAAGTATGATGACATAATGTAGATAGTATATTGTCTTTAGCCTCTGTCTATAAGATAATTACACAACTATCTTTTTATCCTTAGTGGCAACAACACAATATAAACATTTTTACTTTCTCTCACTAAGGTATATTACTTGCAAAATTGAACTCAACTAACATACACAACTTCCTTTTGGTCATCATTCATCTAAACATGACTAGTTCAAGACTAATAGATCGAAGAGCATATCTGTCAATAAATTATGCAGCAGAGAACTCGTATGAATCTAAAAATAAAACATATATAGATCTAATCATAAAATGACAATTCGTCACACTGCAACAAACACAGTAAAGAAATTAAATCAGATGGATTACAGTTATGTAAGGCAACTCATGTGATCATTGTATTGAAGAACAAGGGAGACATTGCCATATAGCTATTGCTATGTACCCATAGTCCTAACGAAAATACCCATGGGTGATCATGTTGTGAGCAAGTTTGATGTAGATGACCACTGTGATGATTTTCACCTTCGGTAGAGTGCCGGAAGAGGCACCCACGTTGAACCGCCGCCAAAGAGAGAGGCGCGGTGGCCTGAAAAAAATCCTCAATAATTATTGTTAGGGTTTTCGGAGCAATATAAAAGTGTAAGCACTGAGAGGAGGTGGGGGAAGCCCACATGGGCCGACCATGCGGCCACATTCCCTAGTCGATTGGTGGCTATGGGCCACCCCTATGTTGGGCCATGTGCCTCCGGAAGCTCCCCGACTCAAAATATTTTCTTATTTTTTTAAAGATTTTTCTAAGTTCTGTAAAAATTATTTTCTTCAAAAGTCCAAAAATAGCAAAAAAAATATTAAACACCAACTAACAGTAGGCACTAAATTGATAGGTCATTCCAGAAAAATAATAAAATATGATTCTAAAACTATGCCAAAATAATATAATTATAGCATGTACAAGCAAAAACTATATATACATTTAAGACATATCTAGCGCTGCCACCCCGTGTCGCCTAGATAGGGATATCACGATGACGTCCTTCTAAAAGGCAGTTATCGCTTCTAAAGGAGATCTTTGTTCCGTATATCCTTCAATAGCTACACAAATCGGGATGAAAACGGAGCGGAAACGGACGGAACTGGGTGCTTCCACATTTGTTTTCATATTTTTTTTGCAGAAACGGAAACAAATACAGAAACCCCGAAAATGAATACGGAAACAAATACTACCGGAAATGAACACAAAGCAAATACAGAGCGGAGACAGAAACATAAGTGGTCATTTGCGAGAACTTAAAACACCATTGAATCATAGAAAAATGCACACACAAAAAATTAAATAATTGTTATCATGGCTACAAAATTATATGATTATGTCAGCAACTTAGCTTAGTGTTGTAGTAGTACTAGACAATTGCGTATAGGGTCTAGTTGTGTACGTCTGTGGTAGTAGAAGTTGGGCCTCAAATGATCCATTCTACTCATTCTGCTTGGTGTGTCATTGTGTGTTATTTGGTGGTTGCGTTACAAAGCAACCATAGTAGTTAAAACGGAAATTCTATATTCACGGAAACGGAAAGTTTTGTTTCCATGTCTGTTCCATCGGAAATCACTGTTCCATTTTTGTTTCCGTTTCCACATAAAAAATTTCCATTTCCATTTTCATTTTGCAAATTTCCGTTTCCATTTTCACATTTCCTCTCTGTTTCCATTTTTCCTTTGGAAAATCGAAAAGTTTCCACTCCATTTTCATCCCTACCTGCAACTGAGTGAAAAGTGACTACTCCATGAGACCTAAAGGAGATTGTTAGTAGTATTAATAGACACTAGCAAAAGGACGCGTGCATTGCAATAGGAGAAAAAAATCATAAAAGATTCAATGGCCATGACAACATTATGCTGCATCACCGATACATTTTGTTCAATTTCATTAATAGTTTTTAATACACGGACTTATTTAAAATATTATCATGAACGTTTGTTGATTTCCCAAACATTTTTTCAAAATTGCAAATATTTCAAAAAATATATGTATTTTTTAATCCACAAACATGTTTTGCTTTATTGACCATTTTATTAAAAATTCTCATTTTTTCTAATTTTCAGAAATTTGAACTACCAAAGTATTTAAAGGAGAAAACAATGAAAACAGAAAATAAAAAATAAAAATAAAGAAACAAAAATTGAAAACAGGCCGCCCGCATATGGGCTGGCCCAAACGGGCGCGCTGCGTCTTCTCCCAGCGCGCACAGGGCAGTATAGGAGGTCCCTGCTACGTGGTCCAGCCCAGGCGGAGGATTTCTCTGTGTGAATCTTTTTTTGTCACTTATAGGTGGCATCGATTGGTAATATTTTGCAACTTTGAGGGCAATTTATGTGACGTACCACTAGAAGCACTAATGACTTTATTATTACTAGCAAAAGGGCCCGTGCGTTGCATGGGTAGAAAAAAAATCATAATCTTTAACGGCGATGACCACATTTTATTCACATCTCATCGCATGATTTTGACAATTTGTTCAGGAATGCAAGAAATTGTTTCTTTTCAACATTTGTACACAAATTTAAGCAATGATCACATTTTCAAAAAAATACCGTGGTCATAGAAAAACTTGGTAATTCAAACAATTAGTCTGAATTTCAAGAAATGTTTTTTTAAAACATACTATAATATTCCGCTCCACCCCAGCAGTTAATTCTTCAAAATTCATGTGTGATTAACTACATACCTTCGATCATTCGTGACCATTTTTAAAAATTTGGGAACAGTTTTAATGATCGTGAACATTTTCTACTACTTACAAACATTACTTTAAAATTGTAAACATTTTTCTGTATTATGAACTGTTTTTAAGCATTTTCTATTGACTCGGCGAGCAATTCTAGAATAGACGATCAGTCTTTTTCGAAATTGTGGGATTTTGTTAAAAATTTCACACACATTTTTTGAAATACAAGAACATATTTTGAGTTAGCAAACATTTTATGAATCAATAAACTCTTGTAATTCACGAACTGTTTGAAACTTTTTAGGACATTTTTTTAATGCATTAAAAAAATTTAGCAATATTTTTTCCAATTTCATTAATCATTTTTAACCCACAGATTTTTTTTTAAAAATCATGGGCTTTTCTTTACAATTTTTCTCAAAATTGCAAACATTTTTTTCAATATGCGAATATTTTTGGAAAAATCTCGAGGAATTTTTGAATTCACAAACATTTTATGTTTTTTTAACATTTTATTTTCAAATTCTCTGTTTTCAAATTTTAAAGAAAATGAAGTTACCAATTACTTAAAGTAGTAAAAAACAGAACAGAAAAATAAAATTAAAAAGGAAACTAAAAAAACAGGCACACACATGGGCCGGGCCAAACGGGTGCGCAGTATCTTATCCGTCGCGCGGAGCGCAGTATAGTCGGTACCTATGCTTGGGCCGGCCCAGGCAGGGATTCCTTGCAAAAAGGTTTTTTGTCATTTATAGGTGGCATTGGTGGGTAATATTGTGCAAATTTCAGGGTAATTTTAATGATCTGCTACCAGAAGCAATAGCTGCTTTATTATTAGGAAAAGAAAGATTATGTATAGATATAGACGAGAAACAAAAAGGAAGAAGAATAGAGAAAATATATAGTTTGGACCCTTCACGCTTGATCTCCATTACCTTCTTCGGCCCAGGGGATATAAGTTGGGCCTGGGCTAGCACCTCCAAGCAGTTCTTCTTTAAACTTCCATGTGAATTTTCAAAAAAAAAAAAGGTCAAGACCAAGATGTGTACAACAATTATTGGAGGGACGGGCAAGGCCTAGGTACACTATCGAACAACAGCGCACTGCACGTGCATATGAGTTTTGCAGATTTCCAGAACGTGTATAACTCGCTCGTTGCGAACTGTACGACTCGCTCACCACTACGGCACCGGCGCATGGGCCAGACCCATAACATGGAGCACGCACAGTGTTCATTTGTCGTTTTTGTTCTTTCCTATTGTTTTGCTTTTACATAGACTATTTTATCGTTTAGCACAGTCAATGTGTGTGTCACTGAAATAATGCCAACATTTATTTTAAAGCTTATTTTTTGTTTTAAAAATGAAAATATATATTTCAGAAATTAATTTACATTAAATGTTCATGTAATGTAAAAAAATTGTTCTCGTAGTTCGTAAAACACATTTAGATCAGTAAAAAATTGTCCATCACACTAATTAAATGTTCACTTGTTACAACATATGTTCATGACATTTTTCTAAAGGTATATACATTGTAAAAAAATTGTTACATAAGTTTGTAAAATGGTTTGTAGCATTCAAAGAGTTCTTGACATTTTATTAAAATGTTCGTGACACATCATAAATGTTTCACAAGTTTTTATAAAATGTTTGCGCTATTAAAGAAAAATGTTCAACGTAAATGGTAACATTTAGAATAGAAGTTACAGAAACAAAAATGCAAATAATATATTGATTAAAGAAAGACATTCAACCGAAAAGAAATCAAAAGAAAACTAAAAACATACAAGAAACCCGTAACGTTCCAGGTCAGTTAACAGTAAGAAGAGAAAAATTCAACGTATAGCAACCATGACAAGCGTTCCTATAGCGACTGAGCAAGCGTGCATGCTAACTAAGTACTCGTTTGATAGGTCAGCCCATTTGTGGCGACTGCCGGCGGCAAGATCTATAACCGTCTCGGAGGGGACGAGGTATAGCTGCAGCACAAGTGCAGCAGGTTTTTGAAAAGGGACTCGGTCGTGATTTATAACTTGTTATTAATATGAACCCTATTAAATAAGATTTTCTTATTTTTACCTGCTCTACCTTTTTCTGATCTAGCTCAGTTATTTCATCTCGTAGAATCAACATTTTATTTGGTAGGGTTTGTGCGAGGAGAAGCCAATGGGCCATGGTATAGCCCAAGTGTCCATGGAGAAGAGAATCATGTAATCCAATCGAATCTAGACCGCAGAAACTCATAGACATGGGGGAGCTCCTATCGGTTCGCTATGTGCTGGCAATCAGCCAGGGCACACCCCCTTCCCCCACCTGTCCCTTTTGTGCCGGCCCATGCGCGGGGCGGGACGCGTCCTGTTTTCCATTAGTTTTTTTTCTTTTGTATTTTCTTTTTTGTATTTGTTTTTCTCTTTAAAATAATATTGATTTGAAAAAGATCCAAATTTCAAAAACATTGTGAATTTTGAAAAAAATGTTCAATAAATCAAAAAAATCCTTGAAATTTTCCCATAATTTTCAAAAAAATATATTGATATATTTTTTGTGGTTTTGAAAAAATATTCACGAATTCAAAATGTTCATGAATTTTTAAAAAATCACACAAAAATAAAAAAAATTGTGAATTACAATACATGTCCATCAATTCGAAAAATGTTCATTGATTTTGAAAAAAATTCATGCATTTCACAAAAATGTTCATCAAACAAATAATGTCGGTGAATTTCAAAAATTGTTCCCAAAGTTCAAAAACTCGCCGATTCAAAATTGTTTGTCAATTAAAAAAAGTTGATGAATTTGAAAAAGATGTTCGCAAAATTCAAAATGAAAAAACGGAAGAAAAATGAAATGGAAAAGGAAAAGAAAAAACTAATAAGAAAAATATTTAAAAAGAAAGGAAATGAGGAAATTGAGTAAAGCAGAGAAAAACTGAAAGGAGAAAAGAAAAAACAACTGGAAAGGAGATACTTGGGTCCGCTGAAAATGTGTACGTACTTAGCTGGAGGGGGTACGCGCCAGGTCCGGCTAACGCACCGACTCTTGCTTCGGAGCTGATAGACGCGACCTGCGCAACATGGGAAAGACAGAGGGTTCTAGTGACTTTTATGCCCATGAATGCGGAAGTTATACTTGATATTCCTTTGTGCATGAAGAATGTTGATGATTTCTGGAGTTGGGGTCATGAAAAGAACGGTATATTCTCCGTTAAATCTGTATATCGCATGCTTGTGAGTACACGGCAGAGAAGAGAAGCGTGGCTAGAGAACAGGGCCGGCCCCTCCAGCTCGGCAATAGGAGAAGGGGGATGGAAAAGGCTATGGAAGACAGAAGTGCCAGGGAAGGTCCGTATATTCCTCTGGAGATTCTCAACACAATCCATACCAACCAACGATGTAAGAGCACACCGGCATATGTCAGATTCTATAGCATGTGGTATGTGCGGTTCTCCAGATTCATGGAGACATTCCCTCTTGGAATGTACTATGTCAAGATGTACTTGGGCTCTAGTGGATGACGAACTGGCGCAAACCCTAGCAACTATTACCGAACCAAATGCAAAACAGTTGTTATTTACCCTCATGAGTTCATTATCGCATGAACTTTTTGTGAAGCTAGCGGTTACTCTGTGGTCTAATTGGGCAGCACGACGGAAAGCTATTCACGAGGGGTTATTCGAAAGCCCCAGACTATCAATGGATTCATCAACAGATATCTCCAGGAGCTAAATATGTTGTCTTCACCTACTCCAGCGTTGAACCAGCGAGCTGCTCCTACAACTAACGCAAGCGCCCAACGCCCAAAAGCACCGCCACAAGGCTATGCAAAAAATCATGTCGATGTTGCTTGTCGCAAGGGACTTGGGGCCTCTGTGGCTGCTGTATGCAGAGATGCAGTGGCAACTTTTTTGGTAGCTCAGCCCTTGTCATCGGGGGAGTTGATGACCCTGATATTCTGGAAACCATAGCATGCAGGGAGGCGCTCGCGTTGGCACAAGGTCTTAACATCCACAATCTAGTTGTTGCATCAGATTCTAAGTGGGTAGTTGGAGCTATCAACAACTGGGGCCGGGGCACTAATGGCCCCATCATCACCGAGATCAATAGTGTAGCTATTTCCTTTAATTGTATTTTTACTTTTGAAGGCCGTGCCGTTAATGTTGAAGCACATAGATTAGCCAAGTTCGCACTCTCATTAGGCATGAGATGTCACCCATGACCAGAGTTATATCCCACACACTGTGGTTTTTACTGAATAAAACTTGGTTTTACCTAAAGAAAAATTTGTGGTCAACGGTTTCCCGGACACCGGCCGGCCACAGCGTCGGGGGCCGAGCACACCTCCATACCGGCGGCTGTTGGGAGTCACCGAGCCTCTGAATCCTCTTAGATATCGTGACATTGCTCACTGCTGGTTCGCTGGCAAGTATTGATTCCTGACATTTCCTTACGCATTTGCTTGCACTGTATGTAAGATCAATTCCTCAACTGTAGATAGATTTTAGCCAGAAAAACAAGAGCTACAGACATCTCCACACAATAACTCCTGAAGGGGCGATCTTTAATTATTTATATAAGTATTACAGCACAAAACTACACTGCTCTACACATAGCAGGAAATGTACGTTTGAGAACCAGAATCAAAATCTAAAGCAGAAGCAGAATCTCTCCTTGTAAATGCGAGCAACCTTACATCAAATAGACTTAGACAGCTAGATACAGCAAACTGGGCGCGGTGTACCACGTGTGTACAGATAGGAAATGACCATGCTCATCCTAGGCATTTTCATGGTGAGCCGAACGAAGTTCAACTAGTGAAGCGTACACTCCATCTTTGATGTTCATCAGGGACTCGTGTCCCCCTTTCTCCACAATCACGCCATCCTTGAGGACTGCAATGATATCGGCGCCTTTGATCGTCGAGAGGCGGTGCGCCACGGCAACCGTGGTCCTGCCGATCATCACATGATCCAAGGCATGCTGCACGATCCGCTCAGATTCAGCATCCAAGGCGCTGGTCGCCTCGTCGAGCAGCAGTATCTTCGGGTCTTTCAGTATGGCCCTTGCGATAGCCACCCGCTGCTTCTGGCCACCAGATAGTTGTATCCCTCTCTCCCCAACAGAGGTTTCATATCCTTGAGGAAGGCTTGATATGAACTCGTGCGCATTGGATGCCTTCGCCGCTGCAATGAGCTCCTCCTCACTGACTTCCCCGTCCTTTCCATAGGCTATGTTGGCACGAATTGTGTCATTGAACAGTACAGGCTCTTGGCTCACCAGTCCAGTTTGCTTCCTCAACCAGTTGGTGTTTAAGCTATTGATTTCCACTCCATCCAATAAAATGGTTCCTGAATCCGGATTGTAGAATCTCTCCAGCAGTGCTATTACTGTTGACTTGCCACAACCACTCTCTCCAACGAGTGCAATAGTCTATAGGACCATAACAAAAGTAAGCTACTAACTGCATGATTGTAGTAAACATAACAATGCGATGAGTATATGAGAAGTAGGCAAACCTTTCCATGGGGAATGTGCAGAGTAAAGTTGTTAAAGATTACAACATCTGGGCGTGTTGGGTAGTTGAAGCTGACATGTCGAAAATTGATGTCGCCCTTGACCTCATCTAAAGTCAAACCCTCATTGCTACTCGAGTCGATTTCAGACTTCCGGTCCAGCAAAGCAAATATGGAGATAGCTGAATCCTTTGCTTTTTTTGAATCGGATGCCATTGCACTTGTTTGAGATATTCCCATAGTTGCTAACACCAGTGCGAAAAAAACCTTCAAAGCATATATGACTTACTATGTGAAATGACCTCGTGAAATTTGTGACGGTGGTTAATCATGGAGGGTTAAGAATACAAAAATAAAATACTAAGAAAAGAATCCTCAACCAGAAACTTCACTGCTGAAATAGTGCATATGTGTACCTCAAAAACATCACCAAAATTTGATTTGCCATGGCGCACGAATTGCCCTCCAACATAGAAACAAAGACTGTATGTAAGGTACAACATCAGGAATGAAAAACCAAATCCAATGCCCCCGACTATTCCTGTTTTGAATCCTTGATTCTTTGAGGCTTCACATTTCTGCTCATATATTCTGGTAATTCTTTTTTCAGAACAAAAAGAAGCTACAGTCCTTATACTACTAACTGCATCTGTGGCCACTTGACTCGCATCTTCATGCATCATCTGGAGATTGAGAAATCCATTATCAGAAACTAAAAAAGTGTTTATAAAATGAAAAATAATTATCTAAAGTGTTGATTATTACGATGCTTGACAAAGTAAAAAACGCATTTTGTAAACTTAAACAGATTATTTTTAATCTTTAATGTTGTATAAATGGATCTGCCGTGGTTCATCCACCCATTCCACTTTCCTCTTTCACCTTGATACAAATCTTGAACAAATAATTAATGACAACAAAGCTCCCCACATAAAAAACTAAGTTCACCACCTCCTTCAAAATTTATAGTGAATATGTATCATGGCACATGTGAGAACAAAGATAAGGTGTGACTATGGAGTTGCTGACATGGTGCAATATTTTAAGGAGAGCAAGAACAATGAGTCGTGACACTGACCAAGAAGGAAGTCAGATGTGCACAATAGCGTATGAGATATATGAACCTTGACCAAAAATAATCCATAGAATAGCACGGGTAATGAGCTGGTAGTTCTAGCTTGACAGTGGAAGCTATGCATGCACTGCTTCATTACTCCCTTTGGATCCCCAAAAGGTGTCTTTTCGGAGATAGTAATTATCAACAAGTTTTGGAACAATGGCAACTAATATCTTTAAATTTATATTTATCTAAATGATTTGGATAAATTTGTCTCACAAGGAACTTCCACAATGTATAGTTTTCTTCGTTTTTTATGCCTATTGTGGTGAAATTAGTGGCAAATTCTATTTTGTAAAGGCCTATGTCCAAAAAATTAATCTAACTATAGGGTGTAACATCTAGTTTTAGGTTTATTCTCAAAATGTCTTATAACTTGAGGAACATCCCAATAACTTTCTTTAATGAATTACCTTAGCGTCTTGACTGAAACCATTCAAGAACTTCACATTGGCATAACCTTGAATACCAACAAGTGGAATCACACATATGATAATAAATGCAAGTTTCCAGTCAGCAATCATAGCAATGACAACTCCCGTGACTAGTGTTGAGATAATCTGAACCATTAAAGACAAGTTATCTCCCACTAAACGTCGAACATTCGAAGCATCAATTGACAGTCTTGCACCAAGTGCTCCGCTGTAAGACATAATTTGGCAATTATTTAAAGTACCTCAAAGTAAAGTTCAAAATATATAGAATAAGAAGAAGAAACCAAGAGAAAAGATGCAACACACCTGGAATTCCTAGGGTCATCAAACCAAGCGACTTCTTGGTGCACAATGCTTTGAAATGACAAAGCTCGGATGCGCTCTATAAGCTTCCCACCAGCTAATCCAAACAAGAAGAACTCTGCTGGTATTGCAATTATCGATATGATGCCCATTAACACACACATCAGACCCCAAAAGCTAGTATCCTTTTTGAGTTTATCTGGTGGCTCATAGAAAGCTTTAATGGCACCCGAAAGTATTAAACCGAACACCGGGAAAAACACTCCATGGACTGCTGCAGCCAGGGATCCTAACAGAAGAAAAGGTACCTCTGGCTTGTTAAGAAGAGCTAGACGTACCATAGGAGCTTTCTTTGAGACCTCACCATCACCACTCTGCTCTTCCTGATTCTCCCCATGTGTTTCATTTCCTCCGGGCAATTCCATTGCACTAGGAAACCCAAAGGGGAGTGTGAAAGAGTGCCCACTACTATTGCCTACTGAACCACTAATTGACCGCTTCATTGACAAGCTTTTACTTTTAGACCTTGGAGTAGACAATCGGTGGTCTATTTTCTTCTCTTCGTGACTTTCTTGTAGCAGAACAAGTTGAGAGTACGCACCATCTAAGTTTAGCACCAATTCATCATGGGAACCTATATAAAAAGTGCATTCCTCACAATAGTTAGAAACTGAAACATCTAATTAAGATGTGAAAATAGGTTTTTGATAAAAAAAGTGATAGAAATGAAATACTGACCTTGTTCAACTATCTTTCCGTGTTGAACAACTGATATGCAATCAGCATTCCTCACAGTAGTGAGACGATGTGCAACCACAAGCGTAGTTCTGTCCACCATGATCCTATCTAGTGCCTCCTGAACTATCCTCTCCGACTCCACGTCTAATGCGCTGGTAGCTTCATCTAACAAAAGTATTTTGGGGTTTTTAATGATTGCTCTCGCAATTGCAATCCTTTGCTTTTGCCCCCCTGAAAGTTGAGCACCACGTTGGCCAACCATTGTGTCATAACCCTAGAAGGAGATAAAGTACATATTAGCACTTAGTTCGAGCTGGAAAAAAATTAATTGCACAATGTTTTTAACGCACATTGGGCAACTTGTCGATGAAAATCGTTGCATTTGCTAGCTCAGCGGCTCTCTTGATCTCCTCAATTGTCGCGTCCTCTTTGCCATATGTTATGTTATCTTTAATTGAGGTCATAAATAGCACGGGCTCTTGGCTAACAAGACCAATTTTCCCTCTCACTGAATCAAGATTTAAACTCTTGATATTGATCCCGTCAATCAAAACCTCACCATCATGTGGATCATAAAATCTTTCTACAAGAGTAACCACAGTTGACTTGCCACTCCCACTCTCCCCAACTATAGCCATTGTAGTGCCACTAGGCACATGTAGTGAGAATCCATCAAATATCAGCTGCTCGGGCCTTGCTGGGTAGCTAAAATACACATCCTTCAGCTCAACTTCACCCCTCATATCTTCTAATTGCTTACCGATATTGTCATCGGGATCAATTTGTGGTTTCCTCCTGATTGTTGTGAATAATCTGTGTGCTGCTGATTGTCCTTCTACAAAGGCAGTCATACACGGTGCTGCATTACCTAAACACCTGCCTCAAATGGGTGATAATTATCACATTTAGCAATATGATATTGAACATATGAATTCTAGTTCAAGGTAAGAGTAAAGACTGACCCTGCCCCAATCATCATAGCCAATAAGACTGTGATGGTTTGTCCTCCTGTGTATCCTTTTGTAAGAGCCAACTTTCCACCGTACCATATGGCTAAACCATAGCTAGAGAAGAGTACAAAGAAAACAGAACCCATGCCAAAGCCATTAGCAAGTCCTTCCTCAACAGCACTTTTGTATGATTTATGTATTAGTTTATTGTACGTTGTGATTTCCTTCTTCTCCCCATTGAAAGAAACGACCTATTTGCATATATGACCACATCATAAATTAGAGAGTGCACATACATTCATTTATAATAGCCATTGTTCATAACTCGTTTTGTGAATTGAACTTACTGTTCTCATGGCGCTAATTGTCTGTTCGACAACATTCCCCGCATTACTGTATGATGCTTGACCCCTGCTAGAGATTGTGAACAGCAATTTTGCAACTACTGCTCCAGTAATTACAACTAGAGGTATGCATGCCAACATGACAAGAGATAGAAGCCATCCTTTCACAAAACCTACAATGAAACCACCAACGAAAGTACCCACAAGTTGTTGGAACTTGCCAACCTGAAGAGTTTTAGAGTGCATGTCTACGTTAATTTAAATATGAGTTATAATGAATACAATTTTTGCTTTTTTCTTATCTGCTGGTCACTAGACTTGGAGAAAGTCCTTACCTTCTCACCAATAGCATCTTGAACTAGGACAGTATCACCAGACATTCTTGAAACTATCTGCCCAGTTGTCATTTCTACATCAAAGAATGATATATCTTGTCTCAAGACAGATCTGAGGTATAGAGAGCGAATGTGTGTCGCCTGCCTTTCGCCGGTAAGTGTCCAACATGACACCTCTGCATAGACGACAAGTTGGCTTGACAGTTATCCCACCTTGACATGATAAACACTAGACATATGGTTTATATATGATCAATTATTTTCTATTGAATGCATTACATAAGCAAAAAATTGCCGTCGTGATTGCTAATGTAATTTCATCTATCTTCTTCTAGTGAAACACAAAACATGTGAACATTATTTATCTTATATTCAATGGTTTTTCTATCTATTTTGGATAAGAACTTTAGCAACACAAACTAGAATTTGCGGGATGACGTTACTAACTTGCAAATTTAAATCACTAGCATGCATGTGTATTACTGCCATCTTTTCAAACATGGCCAACAGCTGGCTAGTGTCATGGCAGGTGACGGAAAAACATATGATTAGGCGGACGAAGTGTGATCATGCTCACGGAGAAAGGAGACGACTGCTGTTGCGATACCCAAGTAGACAAACTGCAGAACCACCTGCATAAAAAGAAATGGCAATGAAGTGAACAATGTTTTCCTGTGTTTTCCATCTTACAACCATGTATATGTGCAAAGAAATAAATCTTAACTATTTATGTAGATACGTGATGATATGTGGTTAAAGAGCTTCCAGCTTGCTAGAAATTCTTCCAAATGGTAGACCGAATTACGATCAATCCATGATGATCACACATATGTGTAGATCTTGTAGACATGTATACTAATATATATACAAGTGTCTTGGACTACAAATAAATACCACTCGTTGAGGTAACTTGTCGATGAAATTAAGAAATTCGATTTCCTAATTTTATATCCGTGTAGAATGCTAGAGCACACAATTGTGTTCGTGTGGATCAGTTGGTGTATTTCTTACAAGATATTGTAGGTGTTTTTCTTCAGCTGGAATCATGGACAAAATTGATGAAGCAACAGTCACTTATTTTAATCCAGGTCCTGATGGTAAACTGATAATGCAAGGAAAATGCAATCCATTTGTAAGGGGGATGGTATGAATCGTCGCCATCCCTAAGATGGTGAAGCGGACAAGTGACAGCTAAGCTAGGTATTGGCAATCTCTTCATTGTGTCCTCATATTACTTTAAAATTTTGGCATGTCAATTTCGCCTTTTATGAGTTGATGGACCACCGACCTCACATACTCCCTCCATTCCACAATGTAGTGCTTCCTCTATCCTCGTGCTTCAACTTTGACCGTAAATTTAACTACCAAGACCGATTGCGGCGGGAACAAAAGTTATATCAGTGAATTCGTATTCGAAAGAAGTTTTTGATTATACAATTTTTTTCTCCCGCGGCAGTCGGTCTCGTTGGTTAAATTTATGGTCAAAGGTGGACCTCGGGAAGCGCGGGCGCACTATATTTTGGAATGAAGGGAGTACCAATTTGAAGGATCGGCATTATAATACTCCCTTTGTAAACTTTATAAGGACGTTTTAGGTCACTAGGTCACTAAAATGTACAGAGGGAGTATTCTCTTTATTTTAAGAGAATAGTGGATTGGCTTGTGACACGCGGGGGCAGTCTATTGTGACATCTAGAATGGGGAAGTGTAAAAATGAAATATACTCCAACCCCATATATGGTCTTTAAGTTTTGCTAAATAAGCCTGCAAGAAAAGTTTTTTTTAGATATGCAAAAACTATAGTTCGATTCGTGAGTTGATTTACCGTCTATAAGTGGTATGGCACGAGGTTACAGTGCTACATGAATAGCATACTATTTCATAGAATTAAAATTTGAACAAAAAAACCAAATGTTCAATTGTACCTGACAGTAGATAAGTTTTCCAAATTGATATGTATTTAGAAGGATATGAGCAGGACTATTGTTGATATGTCTACGTTGGCAAGTGGTATGTTGGATAAGATAGTACTTCTGCTATTCAAAATTAGCTAAACATTTTACATGCAAAAATTGTAATATGGAGTTTTTAATCATTTCTTTTGTATGAGTATAATAAAAAATAATAAAATTATAATATCTATAAGAGAATTTGATGAATATAATTAGACAATTTTCACCGACCAATCTGTATTTTCTACACATACTGCATGTCAAAGTAAGATAACATTGGGTGGACGCTTTCTAATACATTATCAATTTTTAGCAAAGGAAATATGTTGCAGACACATTTAGTATAGTAGTGTATTGATGTGCTCACATTAACAGGGGCTTCTATTTGTGACACCGATGAGTGGGCACCTCTTGTCATTTGCTATCTATAAAAATTATAAATATTTTATTGCAAAGAAAGAAAACAAAAAGGAAAGCAAAATTTTAAAAACCAAAAATATCCCGATGAAATCCATAAAGAAAAATGCAGAAAACTAATAAAAGAAAACATAGAGAAACAGAAAAAGAACAACCCAAACCTTCCTAAAGCTTCCCAAAACCGCTACCCTCTCTCACTATTTTTTCAAATACTTGACATCTTTTTAAATGCACATTTTAACGCGGACCATTTTTTGATACACGTTGAACATTTTCCAAATACATGATGAACATTTTTAAATTACACACTTGAACATTTTATCGAATACGCGTTGAATATATTTTTTGAATGGTATGAAACATCTTTTTACTTTCAAGAATGTGATCTTACATGTGTAATATTTTTCTGAACAGTGCGAAACATTTGAAGAAAAATATTAAAACATTTTTTACATTGTCTAACCATTTTTCAAAATATAACGAACATACTTTTCAAACACGCGAACATTTTTCTTAAATTTCACATACCATTTTTGGATGGTACAAACCATTTCTTTCCATTAGGCAACCATTTTTTTACATTATGAAGCATTTGTTTAATATCATGAATTGTTTTTTGAAAGGCGTGAACATTTTTCAAAAGTTGCAAAGTCTTTTTTGCACTGTATTAAGATTTTTAGGTGTGTGATGAATAGATTTAAAATATGAAGTAATTTTTTTGGCAATAAATGGTTACAGAATATTTCAAAATATAAATGGACGAAACTTACGAACAAACGCTAGTTAATGAACTAACGCGACTGGGTTGTCCCACTTCAAACCCTGCCCAAAGTGTTTTGAGGAGCCCCCGCAAGGGTCACTTTGGTGCGCAGTGAGCGCACCACTTCAGCCATTGCCACGTGTCATGCTCGGGGCACTCCTTATGAATTTTGTTTTTTATTTATTTCCCTGTACGTGTCTTCAGCTTTTAGATGATTTTTTATTTATTTTTTGGCTTTTCGGTTTTCCCTTATTTTTCTTAGATTTTGGATAAAAATAAATTTTGAAAAAAGATTGCGCAAGAAAAATGCATTTTTCCTTCTGCGAGAGGCACGGTCCTGCCTCTCGAAAAGGAAAAAAAATGTGTTTTCTGTTTTTTTACTTCTGCGGAAGGCACGGATTTGCTTCCACGTTTTCTTCTTTTTACGCAAGAGGCGCGGATTTACTTCTCGTGGAGGCACGGATTTGCTTCCGTGAGACTTGGAAAAAACTGCATTTTCAAGAGCAGCGATTGTGGAGTACCAGGGAGTCCACCAAATTAACCTCAAGATGGTTTGCTTTTACATGGCATATGTATCATGCTTTATGTACTCCATGTGCTTGTAAATAGATGACATTTTGGATATTCATGTGGTCTCTTTCATCCTAAATAGATAGGGGTTTGAATATGGTATGGTATCCAATATGTAATTTTGATCATCATTTGTCACATAGATATATCCCAATGAGAATTAACAAAATTATGATATTACCAAAATGGGTTCATGATAATATAAGAATATTAGCTTCAGATGGTGCACGGGCATAGAATAGGCCGTTTAAGACAGCTAACTGCCACATGGTTTCAAAAGGCCATTAATGGTAAGGCAGAAATTATTGTTTATTTCAATCACAAATACACCTACATCGCAAAATGGATCCGGGTGACAACAACATATCATACACGGTTGGAACTGACAGCCCATGTGGAAAAGGTTCCCACTTAGTAGGCCTGTTAGGCTTTGGTATAAGTTTAGATCAACCCCCCCCCCCCCCCCCCCCCTCTCCTCCCAACACACCACACACATACATCACAAAACCCCAACTGCAGTTGCGTTAGTATAATACGAGTCAAAATTGGAGAAATACTTCCTCCGTTCACAAATATATATAAGATGTTTTGGATATTTTAGTATAGAACACATACAACCTAAATGAGTAAACAAACACACCTAAAATGTGTCTATAACTCTATATACATCAATATAGAAAAAGTTGAACATCTTATATTTGCGAACGGAGGGAGTAGGACTGAACATAATCTAGGATAGAATCTAGTATTTACGAATGGACGTAGCAATACACACAGACGTGGTTGCAAAAGGTATAACAGATATCAGTAAGCGCCCGCCATGGAAGTTGAGACCGGATGGGGCTTACTTTGTTGACGCGCTGAAGGACGTCACCGTCGGTGGCGTCGCCAAAGGCGTTGATGGTGGCGCCGAAGACGATTGTCATGAGGGGCTGCGACAGACCGTTGGCCAGCGCGGCCACCGTGCCGACCAGCATCAGCAGCAGGTCCGTGCCGTCGGCGTACCGGAACATCCCCATGAAGGACACCTTCTCTTGCTGCCCCAGGCTCTCCTCCTCCCCCTCGGCAGCCACTGCTGCTGTGTCCATTGCTAGCGGGGTAGCTCGTCCCCAACCCACTGCTTTGTTTGTCTAAAGCCTGAGTCTCACAATTGAAGTTCTCTGTTTGGATTAATCTGCAGGGTATTTATGCTTGGGCTGGCCAATGCTTCGAGATACAAGTGGGCATATTATTATACCGTTGCGACCACATGCATGCACTCGTCTCAAAAAAAAAACAACATATGCATGCACTCTGTTGCCAGAGTGGGGTATAGTTACGCTCCACTAAGACCAAAGAGTAGGGTCTGACGCAAATGGATTATGAAAAGTGTTATTTCTGGGCCGACAATGTTATTGAAGTTTATTCTTAATTTAACAGTTCAACAAATAGCTATTGAACTAAAATCACGACACTTATTATGGATCGAGGGAGTAGTATTTTATAGATGATGTACAACCTCATAGTTGCTGAACTAAGTGTACTCCTTTTTTTTCCTTTTGAGTGGAAGAAGTGTACTCTTTCTTTTTCTTTTTTTCTTTTTTTGTTGAGGAAAGAAGTGTACTCTTTTAGAAGTCCAGAAGTGTACAATTATAGGTGTGAAGGTATCATAACATGACATTTGCACATCAGTAGACAAAAATTTGAATATAAATACATAACTAACGGCATGCCACCCAATTGACTGACCAAGAAAAAAACAATTTCTTAAACTGCTGTGAAATAGCAAATCCGGTAGACGATGGATTAATTTTTTGCACTCATGGCAGGGTCTTAGTCTACACAAGCCGTCAGACTATTCTGGCGCATGAGCTTTCCTTGGGAGTCACTTAACCACAAGTTGGCGATATAAAGTTTGTGTGGAGTGTCTGTCCCCGGAAGCTTCCTACTTTTACACTCACCCTTATGAATATCATCTTGAGATTTACAAAGTCACCATAGGCGCCTCGTCGTCGACGGAAACGTCTCCTCACACTGAAAGCGCATCGCCGGAAATCCTGAAATAAATTCAGGAATAATGCGAGCACTAGGATTTGAACCCTGGTGGGTTAGGAATACCACTGTCCACCTAACCATCTCAACCACAGATTGATTCACGGAAGCTTCCTATTAATAAGGAACATATCTAGTAAGCTGACTGGACGCACGTGCTTTTACAGAAGATGAGGCCACTACGTGTTGTAGTTGGTGAACTAACCTCTTGTCACTTACTTGTAATAGTAATCAGGAAAGACCTATCAAACAGAAATAATCTTCTAATTTTATCTTGACTAGCTTCCTCTAAGTACATAATTAATAATAAACCTTGTTGTCCAGGCTGATGTATTATGGTAGCGATGAACGGCTCTCCTTCCTACTTATAAGTCATCAGAAACTTAACTATTTAAGGTAGACATTTGTGTGCAGACAATCGGTTTTTGGGTGACAATCGACTATTATGCCTCTTAATTTACAAGTGAGTTTCGTTAGAAGCTTCCGCCAAAAAATGAACCTCCTGAGAAAGTTCAAGCAAATCCGACCACCTGGTAAGCCCTAGTTATCCTAGCGTTGAGGTTAAACTACTCGATGCAAGGACCGGTTGATCAGGCTATGTGGACTAGTTCGTAGGGTTCTAATTCCTACAATAGACATCATATATATCTTACAACCTTTGCTGATCAAAATGGTCTTATTAATTTTGTTGGGATAAGGTTGTCTAGTCGAGTATGTTGATGTTCCGTTTCTATCATATCTAGCATGTGTCACTCTAGCCGCCTAGTTGTTCTACGTAATCCTACTAGCTTGTCTATGATCTTGTAGCGTACAATGGGTAAGAACACATATAACATTTAATTTCTATGATCATAATTGTCTATGATCTCATTTGCGTACAATGGTACAGAAATTCCTTTCAACTAAAGGTGGTCGTAATATTAGAATTGTGCATGTAGGATAAGAACACAGATAATGTTTACTTTCTGTAAGATAGGTTAATTAAGATGCAATACAAATTTAAAGATAACTATTATAGTAAATGCAATAATTATCCAGTGCTAACACCGGGGTGATAGGATATGCTCACTTGGCTAAATAACCTTCTTCTCTCATCTGCTATAGAAACACTTCCTCCATTCCAGTTTATGAGACACACACAATGACTTAACCGTCAATTTAACTTACAAATTATCACTTATATGCCAGAATTTATAACATTGAATCTGTACTCAAAATTAGACGGAACAGTCAGCTACCAGTTTATGACAGCGACCTGCATACTTCTACGGCAATTTTATACGTTACAAGTGCCAAATTAAAGTGGCTGCCTTTGCAATTCTCACTGAGAAGTTCTTGCATATGCGTGCTTCCAAGAAAACCCGGCCAAACATATGATATATGATTAACCGGTATGTAACTGCAACTTGAGAGTACAAAGAGATGATCACATGGTAGTATGCAAAATGTGACTTGGCCTATTGGTGGGGGGCACCCTAGGGGGATCAAGTAACTCCATTTAATTTTGCTGTGAGGGAACACTTATCCAAACCCCCATTTAACCTATATATAAATAAGAGAGCATGTATGTACAGTTGATTATAATCATTAATATTAATAAAGTGGAACTACGCCCCTATATTTTATGTGACGATTTACCTTCAATAGTGGTATGCTTCTTATCGACTACTTTTGTGTGTCCCGCTTCTTGACCCTTGATTGGCCTTGCTGTTAAAGGTTGTGGAAATGATTCTATGTGTGCATGTCTGTCTTCTTGTCCTCCATCCAAAGGAGTTTGACTGTGAGTGTACCGGGTCGTCTTTCTCCTTCTAAATTAGGATTTAGTGAACCTTCTCCTCTTCTTCTAAGCTTTTATTTAACTAACTATTTAGTTACTAGTCTATGACTATGACTTGCATACTTCTAGGTTGCAACGACTTTGTACCACAAGTTCCAATGCAAAGTGATTGTGTTGCATTTCTCATTGAGAAGTCATTATGTGTGCTTCAAGGAAAGCCTGGTTGAATAGGTGACATTCAACTGGATGATCAGTTGGTAGTATGCAAATGTAAATTTAGCCTTTGGCAAGGCCTACCAAGGTTGGAGTGTTCCACCAGCTCCTAATTGACTAAGTACTTCCACTTTGATGTTAGTGGGTATGGGTACTTATCCAAACACTCTTTTAGTCTATATATAAAAAAGAGAGCAGCATTAATTCATTATATACACACGGTTGAGTAGAATCATTTTTTTGCGGGGGTTGAGTAGAATCATTAACAAGGAGAAAATCGACCTCTATTTCTTCTGCGTCAATTTACCTCAGGTACTTACACTTTCCCTGGTCAAGTACATCCTCTGCATATCCTGCTTCGCACGCGGAGTAAAAGTCATGGAATGAATTCTACATGTGCATTTCCGTCCTCTTCTTTTTCTGAAAGCTCATTTCCATCTTCTTGTCCTTAGTCAAAAGGAGTTTGATTCCGTAAATATCTATCCAGCTTTCTCTTTCTAAATTATGACTTCACTAACCTTCTCTTCTCACTCTAAGTCAGGATTTAACTAATCGTTTAGCTACTAACCTACTACAACGACTAGTGTACTTCTATATGTAATGCTTTTTATATTACAAGTGCTGAAGTGCCAACCCAAAGTGGTTCCTTTGCAATTATCATTGAGAAGTGGTTACGCGCGCTCCAAGGAAAGCCCGGTTGGACGGGTGATTAAGAGATATGTAAGAGCAACTTGAGAGTACAAACAGAGGATTAGCTGGTGGTACGGGGATGCAACTTGGGGGTGAAGGCTAGTAGGGTGACATATGTAACCAGCAACTTGCATGTGTGATTGCGCTTGTATGCTATACTAGACATCGATAATGGTGAAATGAAATAGGAGAATAGGGTAGGCGAGACAAAGATTAGGACCATGCCTTAGCCGCCGGCTGGACTACGGTCATATAAGAACTTTTGTTGCCATGTCCATTATGTCATGTGACCGAGCTCGATTATTCATTATTTATACTACACTATGTGCCACCATAGTACTTCCTCCATAAATAAATACAAGAGCATTTAAATCACTAAATAGTGATCTAAATGCTCTTATATTTCTTTACAGAGGGAGTACTATATATGTCAGGTATTACCCAGTCTCTGGTATTACCTCCACCCCAAAAAGGTTGTCTTAGATTTATCTAGATACAGATGTATTTAACACTAAAATGTGTCTAGCCATATTTAGACATATCTATGAAAAACTTTTTAAGACAGAGGGAGTATTTAAAAAAAAATCCTCAAGGAACAGAAGGAAGTCGAGGCAGGCGAATGGTTTCTCCCAAGCATCTTTTAACAGCAAAATGAGCGGTAGATGCATGGCTACTGAATGATGTAGTGTGTTTTTAGATCAATTTGAACAGTATCAGATGTGGCCGTAGTATTTACATCTTTCAAACGGTTGGGCCTCACCCCAATTAACTCGAAGCAACACGAGCAAATGCCGAGACCTCGTCGTCTTAAGCGTCAGTTGGCGAACCAGCGCACGGGGACGTCACCCGCATGGGCTGTAGCCCAGTAACCGCTTGTTTGGTGTACACTCGCTAGGCCTGTTCCCTGATTTTATTCTATTTTTCATTCGCCTTTTTTTATGGCCAGTCTACTGGCTTCGAAAAAAACCGACTGTGTTTTTGTTAATTTTTAAAACTTGGTAAAATTAGAAGTGTTCAGGGATTTTGGAAAAAGTTCATGACTGTGAAAAAAGTTATGAATTTGTAACATGTCCACAAGTTTGAAAAGTTTAGAATTTTTTCAAAAACTTTATGAATTTTCAAATAGCTCTTAAAAGTAAGAAATGTTTAGTTTTGGAAAAAAAATTTAAAAAATATTTACGAATTTCAAACATTTTTTGGATTTTAAAAATGATAACTAAAATAGAAAAAGAAATGGGAAATGAAAAAACCAGAACTCTGTCGTTGGCCCAATCTTAGGTCTGGTGGGCTGGCACCTGCGCAACACACATTTCAGTTTGGTGGGCTGGTACCGGTCCTTGAACTCTGTCGTTGGCCCAATCTTAGGCACTTGTGTCCAGGAGGCAGAAGCCCAGGAGAACATTATCGCTTATTTGTTTCTCAAAAAAAAACTTATTTTTTTCTCAAAAATAAACACTATCACTTATTTTTATTTATTTTTGCGGGGACCAAAAACCACCACTTTTGGAACTTATAGAAGACATTCATGCGGACATATAGTAGTTATCCAAAAAAATCTGACATGATGTAGCCATTTGGTGAAATTTTAGCAAAATATCACACGACCAAGATATTTGTTCCTATACATCCATCCAATTTTCCTCGCCTGTCACTATATGTCGTCCATCATGAGAGAAAAAAGGGCAAAAAGTGCACAACCCAGGTATGTGTTGCAGTGTGGATAAGATGATGTACACACATAGTGCTAGAAGCACTCCGGCGGGTGAGCTACGTGGAGCCAATGGCACCAACTAATTGAGGCTCTCTCTTGGTAGCTAGAGACAAGCCAGCCATATCCCCATGAATCTCAAGCCATTGAAACAACCAGAACTCGACCGATCCGAACAATGTTCTACACTGGTTGGTTGCTATATATAGACATGATCGAATCTGCATGCAGCAACAGAGCACGCAGTGAAGTTCAGATAAGAAACACTAAGCTAGTTTAAGTGGTGATTAATCAGTTCATCACCAGCTTCTACCTATTAGCTCATGGGTTCCACGGAGGCCATCCTGTCTGCGCAGCTCGCCAGCCAATTCTTCAGCACCAACAAGGTACATGCAGCTCATAAGCTTCATGGTAATTCATGTTTGTTTTTTGACCGGAATAATTCATGTTTGTTAAGTTCTATACATTTGTGTTCTTATGTTTTTTTTCTGCTCTCTATATTTGTTTTCTGCAGTTCATGGCGAGCCCCGTACCGCAAATGCAGAAGCAATCTGATGCCAGCAGAAGACAGGCGGAGAAGAAGGAGATGAACAATGATTCTGCTGTCAAGCAACGGCAGCAACTGAAGCCACGGTTCGCCCTGGAGCTGGATGGGCTCAATTGCTTCGAGACCCTTGTCCCTCTCTGAAGCACTAGTTAGCTGAATGGGCTCCTTGATTATTATTATTTTGTGTACTACCTAGCCTACAAAAACGTCTTTTATTTTGATACAGAGGGAGTACTTTCCAACACATAGATTTTTGTCTTTGTCTCAAAAGAAAAAAACATAGATTTTTGTCTGCGAGAGGCTCATTATATGGGCGGCAGTTGTGTCTTTTATTTCACGAGTGATTATTAACTCGTAAATACATTTTTATGTTAACAGATCATGTTGTTTGTTTCAATGTTAAAGGACTCGATAATTTGTTCCCTGTGTTGATTGCATTTACGTGTGACAACATTTGTCCCAACTCATGACAACACTTACTAAAAAGAAGGGACATGCCAACACATTGCCCTACAATTTGGGCGCGCCTATGTCTCGCTTGACGCAAGACGTAAGGCAGCCTTGCTAGAGGGAGCGCGAGACAGGGCTGGCCTAGCACGCGGGAGGACGCAACCTCGTTTTTTTCTTTTTTTTCATGTTTTTATTTTCATATTCTTTTTTTCCTTTTTATACTTTTTATAATTTCAAATATATATATACATATATATATATCACAAATAACATTCTACATAAAATATTTGAAAAATGTTAATCTACCATTTGCATGTTAAATGTTTCCCATGTATACAAAAAATATACATTGTCTATAAAACAAGTGCAAAACATGATATATATACGGAAAATGTTCATGATATATACGGAAAATGTACAGTATGTATCAAAAAAGAGTACTCTTCAAAGATAAAAATTTAAAAAATGTTAATCATCTATTTCAAAAATGTTAAATGTGTATAACAAATGTTCTGATTAATAAAAATGTAGAACATTTATTAAAAATTTAACAGAAAAAATAAATTTTAAAAATGTTGAAAGTGAAAATTTTAATTACATATTTAAAAACTGTTAACTATGTGTAAAAATATTCTTTTTTAACACAGTACATTGGAAGCCCTGAAATAAATACAGGAAATGCGAGCATTAATGTTAAGTCTAGAACTTGAACTCTAGTGGGCTGAGGATACCACTGTCTTGCTCCCCGCAAAAAAAAGGATACCACTGTCCTGCTAACCACCAACCACAGGTTGGGTTCATACAAAAAAATGTTCCTGGTATATAGTGAAAATGTAAAGTCTGTATGAAAAAAGTAGTCAACAAACACAAAAATTTGGAAAATTGTTAATAAACTATCTAAAAAATGTTAAACGTGTGCAAAAAATATTCCTGGCATATATGAAAAATATAGACAGTGTATAAAAACTTCTGAACATAAAAACAAAAAATTGAAAAAAAAATTGTCATGTATAAAAATATTATTCACATATTTCACGAATACTAAACACGTATTAAAAAAATTTCTTAATATATCAAAAATATAAAATTTGTATGAAAAATATAGTTATCAAACATAAGATTTATAAAAATGATAATCATGAATTTGAAAAATATTAACATGTATAAAAATTATTCTTGATGTATATGTAAAATGTACAAAAGTTTATGAAAAGTGTAGACATGTGTTGAATAAGAAAATAAATTGAAAAGAAAAGCGGTGAGAATCAAAGAAAGGGAAGAAAGAAACAAAAAACACCTTAGAAATGAAGAAAAAGAAAGAAGAAAAAAAAACGTCAAAACCCATGAGGAAACAAGAAAAACAAAAAAAACTGAAGAAAATGATGTAAATTGATGAAAGATAGAAAAGAAACAAAAAAGGAAAAGAAAGAAAGAAAAGAAAAAATAGAGAAAGGAACAAAAACAAAAGAAAAAAAAGAAAGAAAACCAGTAAAAATCGGAATAAAATGAAGATGGCGGCGAAAAGGAAAATGAAAAACAAAAAAACAAAGAATCCTGTGAAGAAAAAAAACTGAAGTATAACGAAGGAAACTGAGGAAAAAAAGAAAACAAAAAAAACGAACAAAAGCATCGGCAAGCAAGACTAAATGGACGACTAGCAGGGAATGAACACGACTGGACACGCATCAATGAACAAGACTGATCCAAAAAAAGATAAAAACCTTAGAAAGGAAGTCAATGAATGACAATGAGCACGCCCACTTGGCCGGTCCATACGCGTGCGCTTGTTGGGGCGCTTCAGGCGAGTCGGAAGCTACTTTCGCGTGAAGCAAGACATAGCTCTCGCGATATAATTTGTGTGCTTTTGCCAAGGCGACTTTTTCAGTTGAACCGGTTTTCAGATTCCTTTATTATCCGATATCCTTTTTTATATGATGACCCTATCTAGCATGTGTTTTTCAGAGTCTGACATGTGCGATAACTAACACATTTCTTCGTCCTTATCTGATCCACATGTGGCGCCATCGGGGATCGAGGTGAACAGGGGGACCGCCGAAGCTGGATCTGGGCGCACAATGCCGCTGTCGGAGGGTCGTAGGGTGGCCCGATCTACATGTGGCACTATCGTGGAAGGTATTGGAGATGCACTATCACACCTTCGGTGCCACTGGGGAAGGAGAGGGGGGAGGAGAGGCGCCTAGTGAGGCTTTGTGGGGAAAGAGAAAGTTGGTTCACAAGCGATGTAGCTGCAACACTTTGGCCTGCAAAGCGAGCGACAGAGAGGGGAGGGGAGGCTACGGTCAGATCGGGGTCTAGCATCCGGGCTTATACAAGGCCCAAAAAACTTTCCGAGATGGGATATAGGTTACTGCAGCCCCGGAAAAAACGTCACAAATACATCCCTATGCGAGAGGACCATACTATAGCACTGCCTAAGATAGTTTCTATGAAGGGTCTACTTTCCGGTGTGCCCTAGAATACCTACCTTGCCAATATAGGCTTCACTCTGAGCTATCCGAGAATGAGGTCTAAGATAATCCGCCTCATATGGTTTTTTTTTCATGATGGACCTTGTTGGCACACCTTGAAAGCTTTATATGATATAGCTCTTTTTGTGTAGTAGTGAGATGGAGATGATTTAGCTCTTGAGGTTCTCTGCAAATTCGACTGAATTTTTCAACAAAACTCAAAACAATTCTAAGCAAATCATAAATATCCTGGTGACTATTTGATAAAAGTTTTATATCATTTGGATGACAAGCCCAGGAGAATCACCCTTTTGGAATTGTATACTAAATTTGATTCAATTTCAAGTCAGCATATCTATGTCGTAAGTACCCATCCTCTCAATATTGATATCCGACGGGCTGAGGTTTGACTATGAGTCTGGTGCGTATCATTATCATAAAAGTTATGATTTCTCATAAAAACCTCCAAAGGTACATAGACACAAATTCATTGAAAGTCGTGGCTTCATAAAATCCAGTTATAAATCAAACTTCTTGTTCTCCTCATTCGCTCTCCAGCGAGCCATCAAAAGACACCAGGTGTGTGAGAACTTTGATACCATCTTTGTGACTTCACAGTATGGCTGTGGTCCCCATCTATGTCGTGAGCTGAACTATTTAGCCGCCTCCCAAATTAGCCTCGGTCATTGCATGCCGAGGTAGTTTTCGAAACATGGTAACACCCTATTTAGTTTGCCATCAAACCAAACGTGGTAAGAAGTTCCAATAGCATAAGAGATGCATCATACCAGCTGGAGTGAGAAAAGAACAGTCCAACACATTCGGAACCTATGATGTCGACTTCTTGTCTACGCAAAATTCCTGCCTCCAAGACATGGTAAATGTCGACAAGTAAAGGCCCCACCATAACGTAGAACAAATATGTAGAAACCGTATAAAACCAAGCATATCAATTATAAATCTCTTGCTGTATTTTGCATGTACACTATATAAAATCTCTTGCTTGTTGGTTGCTTGGTGCAACAAGAATTTTGCTCCTAGAGACGACCATTGGGCTCTGTTTTCTTGGTGGTGTAGTTGGGGTTGGACACTTGGAAGAACAAGAAAATCAATCAATCTGTCACTCACCGCCGCCAGCGTTGCATCGCATCGTGGGCTCGTGGCCTAGGCGGACCCTCCCAAGCCCCCCAAACCCTCTCTCCATCCGTCTTCCTCGTGCTCTCCGCCCCTCCTCTTCTCCCCTCCCATCCCCACCTCTCTTTATACACGCCCCCGCCCCGAGCTCTCCTCCCCCATTCCGCCGCATTGCGCCAAGCACACGGGCAGACCGGAACCAGGCAGGGGACAGCCGGCAGCAGATCGTCGAGACAGAGGAGATGGCGGCCGCGTCCTTCACCGCCGCCAAGTTCTTGGCGCCGGTGGCCGCGAGATCCGGCGGTGACAGGGCGCGGCCCTCCCCCGCGCCGTCCGCGTTCGCCGTGCGCCCGCTCCGCCGCGGGCCCGCGCGCCGCCTCGGCTCCGTGATGGCCGTCTCCTCCGACGTGCTCAAGGCCGCGCCCGCCGCCACCGCGTATCCGGTGAGAATTCGCATCTCTCATCTATTCACCTCCCCAGAGCGAGTGTAAAAAAGCGATCTTGCAGCCCCGAGTGTAAAAATTGGATCTTGGCTTGGGCCGCGTTTACTGCTTTACGATTGGATCCCGGTAGCTGCCGTCTTTAGATTCGTCGAGTGTTCTAGATTTACTTACTGCATGACTTAGTTCTAGATAGATTGGTTCAGATTAGCTCGCATAATTTTCATCCCCAAAGGTTGGACAGTAAGTAATTCGACTACCCAGATGCTAGTCAGTAGCCTACTGAATCTTGTATTGAGAATTCTCTTGTAATCTGAGCACATCCCACGCTTGAAAAGTTCACTTTAGGATTTGCAAGTGCTGCAAAAGTTCTCTGTCTACTGATCCTCTCATGTCAACCTTGTTTTTAGTTAAAAACTGGTACTCGTTAGCAAATTAAAATGTACTGTATCATATAATTTCAGAATTGGAGTACTGTTTAGTTCTTAGATCTAGCTTCCAGTGTGGTAACTGCAGTGAGCCAGTGATGCTTGTATATGAAAAGTTCAGAACCTGAGGTTATCAATTCTTAAATCTTGGAGACTTTTTCATGTTCTGCTTCTCTGTTTCCTTAATTTGAAGTGTACCGCTTTATGCAGGCAGTGACCCGGGAAGAGGCATTGTACCTTTGGTTCTCAATTGTTAAATCTTTGAAATTTTCAGTGTCCAGGCTCTCTGTTTTCCTAATTCAAAGTGTCTCACTGTATATGCAGGCTGTCACACGCGAAGAGGCATTGGAGCTGTACGAGGACATGATCCTTGGCCGTAACTTCGAGGACATGTGCGCACAAATGTACTACCGTGGCAAGATGTTTGGTTTCGTCCATCTTTACAACGGGCAGGAGGCCGTCTCCACCGGCTTCATCAAGCAGCTGAACCAACCCGACTGTGTCGTCAGCACGTACCGTGACCACGTCCACGCGCTGTCCAAGGGTGTCCCGGCCCGTGCAGTCATGGCCGAGCTCTTTGGCAAGGCCACTGGCTGCTGCCGCGGACAGGGTGGTTCCATGCACATGTTCTCTGAACCCCACAACCTCCTTGGAGGTTTTGCCTTCATTGGAGAGGGCATCCCTGTCGCCACTGGCGCCGCCTTTGCCGCTAAGTACCGCCATGAGGTGCTCAAGCAGTCTAGCCCTGACGGGCTTGATGTCACGCTTGCATTCTTTGGGGACGGTACCTGTAACAACGGCCAGTTCTTTGAGTGCCTGAACATGGCTCAGCTGTGGAAGCTTCCGATTATTTTTGTTGTGGAGAACAACCTATGGGCAATCGGGATGTCGCACCTGAGGTCTACTTCAGATCCCGAGATCTGGAAGAAGGGCCCGGCATTCGGAATGCCTGGGGTACACGTCGATGGGATGGACGTCCTGAAGGTCAGGGAGGTGGCTAAGGAGGCAATTGACAGGGCAAGGAGAGGTGAAGGACCAACTCTAGTGGAGTGTGAAACTTACCGGTTCAGAGGCCACTCTCTTGCTGATCCAGATGAACTCAGGAGGCCTGGTAAGGATTACCTTTCTGGTTAATTTTTACTTCACTTTTATTCTAAGTAGTGGCACTGCTGGCATGAAATGACTGATTGACTGCTGGTGCCTAGGCTAACTGCGGAAATAGAAAATGCAAGAAAACCATTTTATTCATGAAGTTTACGGATCTGTTTAGATTGGTTGCCTAGTGACTGAACTGAAGTACTATATATACTAGTAGTACTAAATTTCTTGAGTACAACACCACATACAATATTGCTCATGCAAGTTGTGCCATCCTGTTTGGTGGCATCATAAACATGAGAGCTACATAGGAAGTAAACTTTATGGTGCCAATTGAAATATTGAGCGAAATATTTCCTTTGTTCTTATCATCATCCCAGTCATCTTATCTGACATGTCACCATCCTGATAGGTATGACTAGATTGTCTCATAGTAACTGCATAGAGTATTCAGCACCACTTGTTTTCTTTAAATAAACCTGAATACAGACAGCAAAATCCTCATATGTCAACCTTCTAGTAATAAGCAAATGCCATTCCGTTTCTTTTGCTTATGGGATGTGCTTTAATGAACCTGATACTAGGTATTACCGGTTGTTGACTCATAGGATCTTATATTAGTACTTAAATTGACCCACCTCGTGTTTCCATATCTAGTTTGTAAACATTAACAACTTTACAGTTACATACAACCAATCATAATATTTTGTTCCAGGATGTTTCCCTTTTTATGCAGTTATTCTTAAATCACGTTTGCTCTGTTCATAACTGTTTCAGATAGATTTTCGGTCATAAAGGTGGAAATATGAATTAGTTCGCTAAGTTTGGATCTTACATGACCTAGACCATATACTTGTTTTCGTCTTCAACCTGATTACTATATTTTTCATGGTCTATGTATCTAACATGGAAACAACCACTCTTTTAATCTTGATTTGTGACTATTTTGTACTCTGCATTTCAGTGTATGTCTGCATCTGTACTCTCTTCTCTACTGGATTGTATTACTTCTGACGGCATACTTGATTATCAGCTCCTGCATTGTCAGGCTGCACATACGTCCTCTTTTCTTTGCTAATGTTTGTGCTCTGACTAAATCATCTGATGACCTCGTGCACAGATGAGAAATCTCACTACGCTGCAAGGGACCCCATCACATCCTTGAAGAAGTACATCATCGAGCAGAACCTCGCGTCTGAAGCGGAGCTGAAGAGCATCGAGAAGAAGATTGACGACGTCGTCGAAGAGGCTGTGGAGTTTGCCGACGCGAGCCCGCTGCCCCCACGGAGCCAGCTGCTGGAGAACGTGTTTGCCGATCCCAAGGGCTTCGGCATCGGCCCTGACGGCAAGTACAGGTGCGAGGACCCCAAGTTCACTCAAGGCACGGCGCAAGTCTAAGGACCTCCACCGCAGAAGCAGCTTGTTTACGCCTTGTTTCTCATGTACTACCTCTCTAGCTACCCTCAGCCCCTAGTTTTGTCGAACCCGCTGTCGATTTCTTGTGTTGTTAGAGGTCATATATCACTGTAATTCATTGCTCGCTGTGCTACTGCGCGGCGTCTGATGCCCCCAGTTTTTTTTACCCAAGAAATGTTCCCCAGTTCAGTTGTTGTTCTACAGTAACTCAACATCTATCTGGTTTGTAGTAATTGGTACAGATATTGGAAGAGATGTGAAACATAATAGTATCTGTTGAAACTGCTCTACTGGGTTTGTTTGGGAGATTCCTTTCCTCTGTTGAGCCTCAGCTCATAGCACAAGGCCACACACCCTTCTCACATGCCAGATGATCTACACACACAAATAGGTATCAAACACAACATTGAAAATTCTGTTATATGTGCTGAATTTGTTATCTTTCTTGTCCAAGACCCTAGATCATGTTGCGGCATCATGATCGCTCGTGGTCATGGTAACAAGAGGGACTGACGTCGCCCTCACTGCACGCGACCTAATGCTGCTCAGGAATTGTAATTCGAACTGTACTATTTACTTGAGTCCTGATTGGAATGAAAGTTTGGCGCCTTGAGCGCCTTCCCCCTTTTCTTAAAAAAAAATGCTGCCCCTCTCGACGTCGCCCCATCGCACGTGCCCTAACGCCGCTCCTCCCCTTGTGCCTGAAAGAGAAAATACCCAACTGATTGTGCACTTGAAACAGCTAGAAAGGTAACCGGGTCCTGTCATCGTCCAACATGCCATTAGGGTGCGCAAATACCCCTAACTGATCTTCGCCATGCCATCAACATGGCGCCTAACACTCCCCCTCTTTCGGGTTGCACCCCCCCCCCCCCCCCCTTCGGTTTCGGAAAGGGCCCATCGCCTTCCTTGGTTCCTTGGAGAAGACTACTTCGTGCGAGATGAGAACGGAAACGCGGATTGACTTGTCGGGGAAACCAGTTCTTAGCATTGATTTGTGAGTGAGGGATAAGATGGTAAGAATCATGGTGTGTCAAGCAACGTTTATTCCCTGACTAGCATGGCACCACCACTGCTTTGGGAAAGGGAAAAGGATGGGCCAGCAAGCAGTTGGGAGAAAGTGGAAAGGAAACAAGGAGAGCACGGCAAGTACTATTCTCTCCCTCTTTCCTTTATCTTGGTCACATGTGTCATATTGATCTGGTGGTGGTGATGTTTTTGGAGAATGTTTAATTTTTGTTATTTCTCGTGTTGCTTGTACTGCCACGACAAACGATGAATAGATTAGAAGTGTTTCCCGCATTTTTTCCCCTCTTGTAAATAGGTTTGCCATGGGAAGTTGTTTTGTGGAATGTAATTTTTCCTGGGTTTCGTAATATATTATTATGACCGGAATTAGCGGTCAGAGTTGTATGTTGAAGAACATTTTAGTCTGCCTGAAGGAGTCATTTAACATGTGTTATGTTGATGGGGAAAATTATCTCACCTAAGGTGCTGAATGCTAACAGTGGAGTCGTCAACATTTGGAGAAATTTTGAGAAAACATTGCAAATATGTCAGGGAGGCGACCACATATGATGCGTTAAATTCAAAGATCAAATTCAGTCATCGCTTTGGTCGTATGAGAACATTGGAATTTGGTGGCACGAAAACATTTGAAATTGCTTTCTCTTAGATTCCAAAAGCAGCAGAGTTCAAAGTTGAAACTTGGCAGGTTCATATAGCATCACCTAACCTAAGTATGACATTTTTCCGACATTTTGACCGAAAATGCTAGTCTGAAACAAGAAAGTTGAAGATTGACAATCCAACCGGACACAGATGTCTCTGAAGAATATTCAACAGGAAAGGCCAATCAACATGTCAACACCAACCATAGGTAAATCAACACATGCGTATGCATACATGTCACCAGCGAGCAAAGCAAGAAAGAAATTCTTGTTAGCAACTAACCAACAAAAAGCACTATATTTTTATAGCACCTCCAAAATATGAGCCTTATTCATTGCAGTACATCATCATAATGATGATGGCCATGTCTCAGCATCCAATACAATTCAGTCTCATTATCATCATGGTTCTATATCCTAATCAGCTCTAAGCTTCACAGACTGCAGCTACAGCAGTATGTACACAAAAGCCTGCTTACAGACGCTTTCTAGCATGAGCAAACGCCGTCCTCGTCCTCATCTGCAAGCGCGAGCGTCTCAGGACCGAAAACAATTATGCCGGATAGCGTCGCTCGGTTGTGCATCGGAACAAATGCGCGTCATGGATCGTCGATGTTTGGTTCCTATCTTCTTCCTGGTCCTGCAAACCTTCTCGCCGTTCCGAATACGAGGGCTTTGGTCAGTAGCCCCTTGTCGAAGGTGCAAGCCAGGGCGACCACGCTGCCTATCACGAAGACTTTGGGTAGGTTGCCCGTCCAGTGCTTTGGCTTCTCGGCTTGGGCGTTGTTGCTGGTCGAACCGGCCTCGGTGTTGTTTTCTGAAGCGGTGAGCTCGTCGGCGACAAACTTTGTGTTGGCGTGTGCCATCGCAGCGCATTTCGAGATGGGCTCCCCGGCGGCCCTCGCGGTCTGGTATGCCCGCAGGCCAGGCTCTATCCGTTTGACGCAGCCCCACATACCCTGCTGCACGCCGAGCTTCGCGATGCTCCATGGGATACCCATGTCTTCGTGATGAAACAGGAGCACCTCGCATGCCGTCATCGCACCATCACCATTTCTTGATTCAACTGATAAAAATGGAACAGGTGTAAATTCATTGGCCTAGCAAAATCAGCTAGTGATGAGGAACCTGCGATGGAAGGAACTGGAATAATACCTGGACGGATGCACCAGCTAGAGTAGTACAGGTCCACGCGGCGAGGTTTGCTGCTCCTTGGAACAGAGGGACGAGGTACACTCTGAAAAAAATGCAGGAAGACATTTAATGATCTGTTTGGCTAAATAAAGCAATACTTGCTCTGAAAAAAATGCAGTAAGACATTTAGTGATCTGTTTTGCCTAAATGTATGGCATCTAAACTAGAGATAGCCTATATGTATGTATGTGAGAAACTACAGATATAGAAAGAAGAGTATGCTTGGCACAGATAGATATAGAATGCAGTGCATCTTATAATCAAACACAGAGAAAGCGGCAATAAATCTTTTTTCCAAATTTGCAAATGAGAAGATGGAACAAACAGCAACAGTGCCCAACTCAAATCCATTACGCAAAGGAACTCTAAACATGGCTGTAAAAGCAATCGCATGAACGTGTATCCCAATAACAGCTTTCTAACAGATATAAAGCTATACCACTTCATCACACACCTTGGTAACGCAGTAGTAGGTCTTTCCAGATGCCCATATCCTGCGACCGATAACATACTCCCTGTCGCTGCAGAAGAATGGAAACTGCAAAGGCAAGGCAAGCAGTGTAAGCAAAAGATACATGGTTTGCCATGAATTCCGCAAGGGCTGCCAGGGAGGGATATCACGCAGATAAGCTCACCTTCCTGACCCAGCGGACAACCATCGTTCCGGTCTTTGTGCACTCCTCCAGCGTCTCGTGCTCAAGAAGCATATCGTCCCAGGTGTTGCTGATCCGGAAGTCATCGTCCCAGAAGAAATCCCTGACAACATCCGGCGACGCGTCTTCGAAGATAGTGCTACTGCGGTACTGCGGCGGGCCGTTCTGGAATGAAACAGAGGGTGCAAACATTTAACTCATGAGCTCTAGGATAGTTGTATCTTCTATGTCTAAACACTGAATTACTGAATCGAAATTCGTTACAACTAATCTCACAAATCTACAACAACTGACTGTCATCAATCCAAAAACAGTAGTGCAATAATTGACACAATTTTGACAAGTTGATACACCTATATATGTTGTTAAATTCTAAGGCTATGTATGAATCAACTTTGAAAGAGTTGACAGACAAAATTCTTGGGTTCTACAGTTGCTGCTCAACTAAAAAGCTCTGGGAAGGCTTCATATCATACCTGGGGTTCTCTTTTCCAGGCCTGGTATCGGAATGTCGGGAGCGTGCGGTCCATCATGTGCGTCCAGGCGGGGCCGCCGTCCTTCTCCTCGACTACCCTGCGGAGGTGCATCAGGTCCGGGGTGCTGACCGCCAATTCTTCCTCCTCCACCGGCGCCAGCGAGGCCGCCTTAGCTCTATATACCCACACAAATTAGATAGAATTCAGTAAAGGGACTGAATCAATCAGAAGCCCCAAATCCAATTGGGGGCAGGAGGATATGTTTCTTGAAACACAGAGTAATTCCTCACCTAGGTACGACGGCCAAGTGGTCGGCAACAGTGGTCTGCGGGGCAGGGGCCTGCTGCGCCGCCGCTGCCGCCGGCACCGGCTGCTGTTGGTGCCCGGCGACGTCGACGACTGCGGCGGCCCAGCGCGGGCGCCAGGCCCAGCCGATGAGCAGGCCCACGAGGGCGGCGAGCCAGAGCGGCGCGGCGAGGGTGGCCAGCTCCCGCGCCACCCCGGCCAGCGTGGGCTCCCGGAAGATCTCCGCCAGCATGTCCGCCAGCACCGACATCTTGTTGTCCCACCTCCGCAAGATAGAGCCTTGAAGAGCAGGGAGGGAGAAGGAGACGCCTGGGTGTGTGGATCGGACGGACGGACGGACGGGCGCACCAGAAGAAGAAGAAACCTTTGTGGGTGGTGCGTGGAGAGGGCAGGGCCGCCCCCTGGTTGGAGCGGCGAGGGCCTAGTAGAAACCGCGCGCTGCGCACACCACACACAGCAGCGGGAGGGAGGTGGCCGGCGGAAGAATCCAAATCGGGGCGGGGTGGGGAGGGGAGAAGAGAGGGTTGTGGGCGCAGGCGCAGGCGAGGAATGTGTGGCGCGCGGGAGATGCGTGCGGTGCGGTGCGCGCTGGGGATAAGGCCAGGAGGCCGTTGGGAGGAAAGGAGATAGATTTAGCAGGCAGCAGAGTCCAGCCGATGCAAGGCAGCAGCAGGAATTGGACGGACGGACGGACGGTCGGAGGAAGGGGACAAGCGCCGCAGCGAGCAGCAAAGGGGAATTTTGATTGGTGGATGGGGATCACGGGGGGACGGGAGCCATTGATATACTGCTGGGGACGATGGGATGGAGGACGGATTGGGGAACGTAGGTGGTTGGATTCTTCCTCCGTCCAGTCCACTACAGGGCCGGGTCGTCGTCCGCGATGGGCCGGGCTTCTTTTCCTTTTTCTTTTTCTTTATGCTTGTGCGTGTGACGGCGTACACAGTCTCGCTCGCTCGGGTCTGGTCGGGTCGGGGGGTGGACGGTGGTGGGAGGAAGGAGCTGAGCGAGCGGCGCGGTGGACCGGACCGGTTCACACCTCGGCCACGCGCGGACCGGGCCACCTCGGAGCCGGGAGCACGAGGAACCCATTCTCTTCTGCATTAACCAACGTGCAGTGCAGGTCTCTCCTCCTTTTTTTTCTCTTCCCTCCCTACTACTACTTGGCACTATCATCAATCAATCGGCAGTAACCTACGACCCGCGACCTACCACCACCGAGAGAGAGAGCTCACTCCGTCCGACCACAATGCGTTGCGTGCCCGTAACAATAATCTGCTATGTGAGCGACTTCGATCGTACTCCCTCTATAAAGAAATATAAGAGCGTGTACATCGCTACCATGGCGCGTACCCAAACTTGCTGCCTACCACGCCCGTACGGATCGAAAGCCCGCCGCTCCCTCTCCCGAAACCCTGACCGCCGCCGGCCGGTTCCGTGCCCTCTCTAGCGGCACTGGGAGGGGATCAAGACCTCAACTCAACGTTGCGACGATGTGTCTATATATCCGAAGGAGGCGATACGTATCACACTTGTTGTGTTGTGCGGTACTGTCGTCTCGCTTTTTATTTTGCCCTACAACGACGATAACCTACATGCAATGCATAGGAGATGCAGTCGGCCGTCTGCTTGTCTTGGAGTGGTGGATCTGACCATGTCTTCGTGTTATACGGGTGGTCCCTTCATATGCGACTTTTGTTGACTATATGATGGTGTGTCGGGAGTTTGGAAGCGGCGTCGAGCTTGGCTCACGACGCACCGTCGACGAGCACATGAGGAAGGCGTCGTTGATGTCGTAGGGATAGGCGCACAATTTTTAATTTTTATACTCACTCTATTCCATATTGCAGTGCGCCCGTGCTTTCCGAGATCTAACTTTGATCTAAAATTTAACCAACGAGACCAACTGCGGTGAGAGCAAAAATTGTACCATTGAATTCGTGTTTCCATTGAATTCGTATCAAAATACGAATTTAGTGGTATAATTTTTGCTCCTGTCGCAAGCCTTATATTAGGAGGAAAAAAATGTTTTACGAACTGATATTGAAGTTCTTTTTTAAGACAAACGAACTGAGATTTAAAGTGCGCAGATGCTGGTGAGGCAGAGGTGCCCACGGCCCACCGACCGGGCAGGCAGAAGAAAAGTGGGACGTACGGATCCTGCCGTCGAGGCGGACGTGGAGCGATGTGCTCCGTCCGGTCCAGGGGGTGATACGTACGGTGCGAGCGCAATGTTTGACCCTACGTACAGGAGCTGGCCGGCCGGCCACGCGGTCCACGCGGCGCCGAATCCAGCCGCACGTTCGACTCGACGGAGGTGAACAAAATTATTTTTTAATTTGCCTTTCCGCGCGTACTTTCCGATATACTCTCTCTGTTTACTTTTATAAGGCCCTAAAGACTGAAAATGCCTTTTGAAGCTTGGCCTCCACGGTGGCTGGTTTTTGGAAAAACACAAAATTCATGGAAATTCATATTTTTACAATTCAAAAAATATCTGAAAAAAAATACAGATATGCATGGAGGCATAAGACACATGTGTGTAAATTTTTAGGACGAAATACGCTGAAATGAAGGCTGTGCAAAACAGACAAATATGTGGCTTTTTAACATATAATACTATTCGTCCGCAAAGTCCAGAAATTCGTTTTTTTTGTATAGGTCGCATTTCAAAGTATTTCTTCTTGAATTTTTACACACACATACATTTCATCCTTGTACAGTTGCATATATTTTTTTCAGAATTTTTCAAAGTTGAAAAGTTTGAATTTTTTATATTTTAAAAATAAAGGGCTCCATGGAGCTCGGTCATCAAAACGCCTTACTCCCTTAAGACAATTCAAACAGCGTGCAAAGCAGCCTATTTTCAGTTGTCTCAAACGACTTACAAAAGTGAATTGAGGGACTAGTTTCGATGTGACCAAGTTATTATAATCAACAAATTTATTATCCGCGAACCAACCTATTGTTGGATGGCTATAAGACCAGGTCGTCTGGACGAGATGAGATAGATTGAGCAGCAGAGTCCAGCCGATGCAAGGCAGCAGGAATTGGACGAACGGAGGAGGAAGGGGACAAGCGCCGCAGGGAGCAAAGAGATGGCAAAAGAATTGTTGATCCGAGATGGTTTGCTGAATCAGTGCACCAACACATGACAGAATGGGCTAGTATTCATACAAGGCAACCGAAGCGCCCTTCTCCGACACTGGCCGCGAGATGGAGCCCACCGGAGCAAGGCTGGATCAAACCAAACTCTGATGGATCAATGGCTAAACTGCAGGGCCGTGGCGGCGGAGGGGTGGTCCTTAGGGACCACGGTGGTGCTTTTAGGGGAGGAGCCGGCTATGTTTTCCCTCATGTTTCAGACCCTGAAGTTGCTGAGATCGTGGCCTGTCAAAAGGCTGTGCAGTTTGCAGTACAAAGGGGAGCCTCTAAAGTGCATCTGGAAGTGGATTGTCGATATGTTGCACTAATGCTTAACGAACAAACTAAGAACCTGAGTGCAGCAGGCCCGGTCATTGAGGAGATCAAGCTACTGTGAAGGACACTCGAAGGATTTGAGGTTTCGCGATTCGTAGATCTGGGAATCGAGGAGCCCATTTGTTAGCTAGAGAAGGAGTTAGTTCCGAACTTTGTAATTTTTGGTTGTCTGAACCCCCGAGTGCATCTTACATGTAATCTCTGATGAAATCCCAACTGTGGGGTGATTAATAAAGGCTCATGATGATGATTCTCAAAAAAAAGAAGCGTCGATGTTTCGCACAGGCGTGGCAAACCTGGGCCGACCCATTCGGCATGTGCAATATATGAAAAAATAAGCGCAAACATAGCAAAACGCTGGTGTTGTCGATATGTTGCACTAATGCTTAACGAACAAACTAAGAACCTGAGTGCAGCAGGCCCGGTCATTGAGGAGATCAAGCTACTGTGAAGGACACTCGAAGGATTTGAGGTTTCGCGATTCGTAGATCTGGGAATCGAGGAGCCCATTTGTTAGCTAGAGAAGGAGTTAGTTCCGAACTTTGTAATTTTTGGTTGTCTGAACCCCCGAGTGCATCTTACATGTAATCTCTGATGAAATCCCAACTGTGGGGTAATTAATAAAGGCTCATGATGATGATTCTCAAAAAAAAGAAGCGTCGATGTTTCGCACAGGCGTGGCAAACCTGGGCCGACCCATTCGGCATGTGCAATATATGAAAAAATAAGCGCAAACATAGCAAAACGCTGGTGTTGTCGATATGTTGCACTAATGCTTAACGAACAAACTAAGAACCTGAGTGCAGCAGGCCCGGTCATTGAGGAGATCAAGCTACTGTGAAGGACACTCGAAGGATTTGAGGTTTCGCGATTCGTAGATCTGGGAATCGAGGAGCCCATTTGTTAGCTAGAGAAGGAGTTAGTTCCGAACTTTGTAATTTTTGGTTGTCTGAACCCCCGAGTGCATCTTACATGTAATCTCTGATGAAATCCCAACTGTGGGGTGATTAATAAAGGCTCATGATGATGATTCTCAAAAAAAGAAGCGTCGACGTTTCGCACAGGCGTGGCAAACCTGGGCCGACCCATTCGGCATGTGCAATATATGAAAAAATAAGCGCAAACATAGCAAAACGCTGGTGTTGTCGATATGTTGCACTAATGCTTAACGAACAAACTAAGAACCTGAGTGCAGCAGGCCCGGTCATTGAGGAGATCAAGCTACTGTGAAGGACACTCGAAGGATTTGAGGTTTCGCGATTCGTAGATCTGGGAATCGAGGAGCCCATTTGTTAGCTAGAGAAGGAGTTAGTTCCGAACTTTGTAATTTTTGGTTGTCTGAACCCCCGAGTGCATCTTACATGTAATCTCTGATGAAATCCCAACTGTGGGGTGATTAATAAAGGCTCATGATGATGATTCTCAAAAAAAGAAGCGTCGACGTTTCGCACAGGCGTGGCAAACCTGGGCCGACCCATTCGGCATGTGCAATATATGAAAAAATAAGCGCAAACATAGCAAAACGCTGGTGTTGTCGATATGTTGCACTAATGCTTAACGAACAAACTAAGAACCTGAGTGCAGCAGGCCCGGTCATTGAGGAGATCAAGCTACTGTGAAGGACACTCGAAGGATTTGAGGTTTCGCGATTCGTAGATCTGGGAATCGAGGAGCCCATTTGTTAGCTAGAGAAGGAGTTAGTTCCGAACTTTGTAATTTTTGGTTGTCTGAACCCCCGAGTGCATCTTACATGTAATCTCTGATGAAATCCCAACTGTGGGGTGATTAATAAAGGCTCATGATGATGATTCTCAAAAAAAGAAGCGTCGACGTTTCGCACAGGCGTGGCAAACCTGGGCCGACCCATTCGGCATGTGCAATATATGAAAAAATAAGCGCTGGTGTTGGGGTTAGAACCGGTGACCTCACAGTCTCGAGCGCGCTACGGTAGCCGTTGTGGCCAGCTAGCTCTTCCGCTAAATTTGTAGCGCAATAGTAAAAGAAATAAGAGCAACAGCGATAAAACTTGACGTTCCTAAAAAATCCAAAAATTGCAAATGATAACATTTTTCAAAATGACAAACAATTTTGTAACAAACACAATCTTTTTTCGAAAAGAAGGAACAAACATTGAAAACAAGAAACATTTCTCAAAATTGCGAACAATTATTTCAAAACTCAAACATTCTATGAATTTGCGAACAAAAATTTAAAACCTGAACATATTTTGAATTCCCTGAACAAATTTGTAAAGCTAGACACTATTTCAAACCACAAACATATTTCAAATTTGTGAACAAAAATAAAAATGCGAATTAATTTTTTGAATTTCAAAACAAATTTCAGCGCAACAGTAAAAGAAACAACAACGACAGCGATAAAACATGAAGTTTCTAAAAAAATCCCAAAATTGCAAACGAGAAAAGTTTTCAAAATGACGAACAATTTTGTAACAAACACAAACTTTTTTTTTCGAAAAAAGGGAACAAACATTGAAAACAAGAAACATTTCTCAAAGTTGGAACAATCATTTCAAAACTCAAACATTTTATGAATTTGCGAACAATATTTTAAAACCTGAACATATTTTGAACTTCTGAGCAAATTTACAAAGCTAGAACATTATTTCAAACCCCAAACATATTTTAAATTTGTCAACAAAAATAAAAATTTGAACAATTTTTTAGAATTTGAGAACAAATTTTCAAAACGTGAACAATTTTCAAATTCGTGAACAAAGTTGTAAAATTGTTCAGCAATTTTTATCTTTTATGAATGTTCGAACATTCTTCTGAAAATAAGTGAACAAATTTTGAAATACTTATTTTTTTTGGAATTTCGAAACAAAATTTGAATAGAGGAAGAAAATCTGGAAACTGATTTTTTAAAGAAATACGAACATTTATTATTTTCTGAAAAGTTGGCAAAAAACTTGATTTTTTCTTAACAAAAATAAATAGAAAAGAAAAAATAAACTGAAAAAATAGAAAAGGACAGAAAAGAGAAAAAACAGGAAAGAGAAAAACGAAAAATTTAAAGGAAAAATAATAAACGGTTCTGGAACCTTCCAGAAGGATCCCCGAACCAGTAAAAACCAGCTGGGAATCCTCTGGAAGGTTCCCAAAACCGGAACCAGAAAGTTGTATGTAAGCTACACATGGCCGGCCCAAATCTCTCGACTGCTTGCGCAGTCAAATAGGGTTTTCCGTTGGATTCTTCCTCGTGGCGGGCGGGCTCGGCTGGGTCGTGGTCCGCGCTGGGCCGGGCTTCTTTTTCTTCTTTTACCTTTTGCGTGTGCCTGTGACGGCGTCCACAGTCTCGCTCGCTCGGGTCTGGTCGGGTCGGAGGTGGACAGTGGTGGGAGGAAGGAGCTGAGCGAGCGGCGCGGTGGACCGGACCGGTTCACACCTCGGACACGCGCGGACCGGACCACCTCGGACCCGGGAGCACGAGGAACCCATGGGTCTCACCTCCGCTCGCTCCACCAAAACGGGTAGCGGCACCTTTCATCTCCTTTCTTTCTTCTATTTACACGTACGTAGGAGTACTTGCAAAAAGTACCATCAATCAAACAGTAACCTACGACCTGCCGCCCATAACAATCCCGTCACCTTTTTTTTAACATCTGTACAGACACAAGCGCTCATATACACGCGCATACATTCACCCTTATGAACGCACACACGCATACCCTACCCCTATGAGCACCTCCGAAAGATCGAGCCGGCATATCTTTTTGAAATTTATGAAGTCATCGTAAGCATCTCGTCGTCGACGGGAACGTCTCCTCCCACTGAATGTGCATCGTCGGAAATCCTGAAATAAATCCAAAAATAAATGCGAGCACCGGGATTTGAACCCTGGTGGGCTGGGGATACCACAGTCTCCGTCACCTCTGCTACCTATGTCTACGTGTACGTACGCTCCTCTCGTGTCGTGTCACCCCGACGATGACCACCATACGTGCCGTCCTTGCTTCCTTTTGTTTCCCTTTATTTAATTATTAATAACACGGCATAATCATACATAGATGCTCACGTGCGTACACGTATATATAAACGCACGTTCAACCCATGCCTCCACGGCGATGCGGCCGGCCGTTCGGTCGCTGCTCGTTCCTGAGCGCCTGGACCTGACCATGTCTTTGTGTTATGCAGGTGGTCTTTGTGAATGCGGCTTTTTGGCCGCCGCCGTCGACGACCTCTTGCCATCTATCATGGTGTTCCGGAGGCTCGGAAACGGCGTTGAGTTTTGCAGACGACGCGACGGGTGCACGAGGAATACATGGATTTCAACAACGCAACTTTTTGGCTTTCTATGGCGACGAACCTTGTAAGGGGTGGTCGACGCGGCTGGCAGCTTTAGTGTTTTGGAATGGTGGCATTTCGTTTATTTATTTTAGTCCATTCTTCGCTCAGCTTCAGATCTTGATCCGTTGCCTATGAGAGGGTTCGTTGAATTCTCTCCTCAGGAGCAATCGCTAGATGGCATTCCCTCATAAGAAAATTTAAAACTGGGGCGGATGTACGGATCTTGTCGTCGAGAGGACGTGGAGCGGCGTGCTCCATTTGGAGATCACACCACACGAGCAGAGCGAGCCCGCAAAGTCTGATAGCTGATGACCCTACTATCGGAGCTACATCCGCATATCTTGGATAGGAAGTCCCGAACTGGTTATTTTACCTTAATGGTAACAGAAAGTAGAAAGAAACGGTATTTACCACTATTCTCCTATTCATCCAAAGTTTGTTCGTTTATTTATTATTATCATTGCCTTAGAACGACATGTCTCGGCTTTTTCGTGACACCTGGTTTCGCCTCATCGGCGATGCCGTCGATCGGTTGTTGCTCCTCCGGACGGTGGATCTAATCATGTCTTCGTGTTATACGGGTGAATCATCAAAGGCGGCTTTTCAGCTGGTGTGTCAAGGACCTTTTCACCACCTTTAATGGTGTTTCGAAGGTATGGAAGCGGCGTCGAGCTTTGCTCCCGCCGCGCCGCTGCTGGGTATACGAGGAAGACGACGTCGCACGTGCATTTCCACGACGTAGTTTAAATTTTTTTGGTAGTGACGGGCCTTGTAAGGGTTGATCAACGTTTTCAATACATGGATCTTTAGCCTTATGATATCGGGAAAAAAGAGTAGTTTTATGCAAGTGAGATCTGAGTGCGCACGTGCTGTTGAGGCCGAGGTGCTCATTGGTCGGTCAGTCCGATCGGGCGGGAGAAGAAAAGTGGGACGGCGACGGGCGCACGGATCCTGCCGTCCAGTGCAGGCGGACGTGGAGCTAGCGGAGATGAAACGTACGGTCACGGAGCGAGCGCAATGTTTGACGGCTGATGATGGTACGACGGCTGACCGGCCGGCCACGCGGTCCACCAGACGGCACGGTGACGCGGCGCCGAATCCAGCCGCACGCACATAACGTTGGACGGGTGACTAAAACTATTTATTTGGCTTTCCGCACGCCCGATCATGCGATTTTGATCGGTTGCTGGCACAGGCAACCCCGCCCTGGTACCTATATACTCTTCCAAAATAATTGGAGTTTTAGGTTTTGCGTGATAATATGTGTCTCCTTTATATATCATAATAAGGATCATACTACAAACCATGTGTACACTGACCTAACAAAACCAAACAAATAGTAAAACGATAGCCTTTACACAAAAGAACACTGGTCAAGAAGTAAAATTATAAACAAGACTGAAGAAACCTCTGAGCTTGACACCAACACCCATCACCGACTTCTGGCACCACGACAACATCTACCAAGGAAAAGAAATGACGGATCACGTCCACACCCCGAGCTCAACGATTGAATTTGCTAAGCATGACCAGCTCTATGGAAGATATGGTATGGTGTACAATACGAAATACACATAGTATGGGAACACACGTCGTAAGTAATTCCATTGAGATTAATCTGTGGCGAGAGCTTCTTCGATGGTTCGTCGATGGTGGAGTCGGAGTCGCCCTCGCGAAGGTGTGATGACGATGGCGCCAGGTGGCAACCTCGACGACACTTTTCTCCCCGGCGGCGTGTGTGTGTTCTTATGTGGATTGTCATGTCACCCCGTGTGTCTTGTTTTACGGGCGTGTTGTAAATCGGGTCGCAAGGGACCACATTTTAAAAAATATTTGACATATTGGCTTGGTTAAACTTAAACAAGTTTTACTTGGGACAAACACATAAGTCCAATTATTTCCGAACAGAGGTAGCACTTCTCTTCCTCTGTCGACATCCGAATTTTTTTTATAGCAGTTATTGAGATGTATTTGCGTTACAAAATTGATATTTTTTCGTTTTTAGGAACAAAAAAGACAGTAGTATTACCGAAAAAAGCTTTCGCCCCGCTTTATATATAAAGCAATGATTAACAGCATCCAATACAAGTGCACACCCTCACAACACAAGCACACACGCACCCAGGCAGGATACATAAGCGCCGAGCGCAGCAACACCAATCCAAGCACTACACTAAGAGGTGAAGCCACATATGACGAACCGTGGACTTCAAGACGGCGCCTTCAGGAAGGGAACGACACCGGAGCGCCGCCACCGCCCGATCCGAGGATCAGAGTTTCCCCTAGAGCACCACGACGGGCAATGAGAGCCGCGACGACGCCTTCAAGAAGGGAACGAGCTTCGCCGCCGCCGGTCCCTCCGAAGATACACTAGTAGATAAAGGGCCTTTAGTCCCGGTTCATAAGGGACTAGTGACGGTACGCAAAAGCATGCACAATGGGGGATTTTGAACCATGTTCGATGACCCAAAGAAGAATTTTCTTTTGTACATTTTGTCTCCAAGGGACCATCAGCCCAACAACAATGAAACGACAATTTTGTATAAAAACAACAACAATGAAACAACATCTAGTGCAACAAAAGGAAAGCTTGGGGAACAATCAAAACTGTCTGCCGTCCAGATCGAACGATCCATCGTGCATGGGTAGGGAATTAAACTTTTCCACATGTCTTTCAAGCTTTTAGGGGTATAAATTAATTCGGACCACACAATTAAGGTAGCAAACTGATTTAAGGTGATGGGAAACATAAATGGAGACAAATGCCAGTTTATTGCTCGATCTGCAGCCATCCTAATTAGCGTTTTATGTTCCTCTAGTTAATCCTTACCCCAACGTACACTCTATCAATGACAGCAAATGAGATCAAATCAGAAGTTACATGCCCGTTAATTGCTCCATTTCATCTGTATATATATGCTGCTCGCCTGGCCAAGTTGCATACTCGATCAACAATTGACTCAAGCTTGTAAACTTAATCTCCTCAACCAGCGAGCCCCATCCATGGCATCCTCCAAGCCTCTCGCCGCCGTCACCCTCCTCCTCATTGTTGTCGTGCTTCTCATGGTTGTGGATGCGCAGCCGTCATCCAAGATAGGTACGGACGTGAATCCATGCATATGTCCCCGGTCAACTAATAATATATTTCGTCTGATTAAATGGATGACAATATGCACGTACAATTCATCTATAAGAAACTGATATGAATTTTGCTGTGTGCAGATTGCCCGTCGGCGTGCAAGGCTCGGTGTGCAAAGAACTGGAAGAACAAGATGTGCAACAGGATGTGCAACATCTGCTGCGGCAAGTGCAACTGTGTCCCCTCCGGCACCAGCCAGGCGACCCGTAACGAATGCCCCTGCTATGCCAACTTGAAAAACTCCAAGAACGGCAAGCTCAAGTGCCCCTAGACTAGACCCTATAGGCATGTGTGCGTGCATGCCAGAGTTGTACGGACTTATCTAATGAATTATCATGATCTACCAAATCAAATCATATATAGGCTTATTTTCTTTTGACGGCATCGACACATTATTGTCATGTACTCTTCCTGGTCAATCGTACCTAGAGACTATAAGAAACTGAGATTAGGATTTTGATTTCAGATGGATTCTTATCTAATGACCCAGGGCGGAACCTGGACGCGAGGAGTAAAAATTCTTTTTTTATTTTTTCTTACAAATTGGATTTGTTTCGTACATTCATCTATGAGAAAATCCGGTGGTTAGAATTCTTTCCAATTCGAAAATCCCAAATGATCAAGGGAGTGGAAAGAAAGGGATTCGAACCCTCGGCACAAAAAAGTTGTACAACGGATTAGCAATCCGCCGCTTTAGTCCACTCAGCCATCTCTCCAGGTTGCTTCTATTTATTGGTCGGAAAATATCTTTATCCAAAACCCTTTAGCATTGGACTAATTATCTTAGAAGACAGTCAAGTACTTACTTTTAATTGTTGGAACTAGTGCACCAGATCTCTAATGCAATGTAGTCAATCAATGGATTTCTAATTGAAATTCAACAAAGAATTAGAGAAGGTAAGAAGACACTCGACAAAGGACTCGTTTGCCGAGTACCCATGGAAAAACACTCAGCAAACAACCTGACACTCGGCACATAACATTTTCCCGTGGCGTATAATCAAATGTGTCATAATTAAGCTAGCTTTGTACATGCCAAGCTTGTAGCCATGGAATTTTTCTTTAGCATATATGCCTTTTTTGTATAGCTTGAATGCACTCCAAATGGATGTTTTCTGTGATCATTCGCCCTGGGGAGAAAGCCATCTGGATTAGTTATATTGTATCCTGCAGCACGGCCGTAACGATTGGCCAAGCATTTTGAAACCACTCTGTAAACCTCATTGCAAAAACTGTCATGTCTAAAATCTCTGACGTACGTTGTTTTTGTGGACAATACTGCCGATAACTATATGCAAACTCTAGGTCCTTTTTTCACAAATAAACAGTGACGTCTAAAAATACTGTCATGTCTAAAATCTCTGGGAAACTCCAGTGGAGAGCTACTTATGGTCAATATTACTTGAGCTCCGCTAAAACTATACTTCCTCCGCCCGGAATTACTTGTCGGTGTCGCTCAGATGGATGTATCCTGCAATGAAATAGTGCTAGATATTTCCATTTGAGCGATAAGTAATTCGGGACGAAGGTAGTAGTTGTCTCCTCCAGCTCAACCTGAGTGTGATATGCATGTAGCTTTAGCATCGGGTCACAATTTGGGACGACCGCACTCAAGTTTTCTAAGGAGGGTTCAAGCTCACTTGCAGCTTGTAGCTCAAGTTTTCTAGAAATGAGCAGCACGCGAATCCAATGCTCAGCTTTTCTATGGTGGTTTCCGTGTAATGCAAGAGCAACAAAGCAAGAGGTATATATACGAGGAACAGTACGTGACCTTTTTGTTTTTAAACTCCCGAAAGCTCAGTACCTGCTATCCAAAATTGTACTGTTATATTGCAAAGAATGTCCATCCTGACGAGCGTGTCTTCAAGAATCAGAATTTTACGTTCTTTCGGCGAGTGGGCGACCAAGACGATCGACCAAAGACAACTAGGTGACCGTGACTGGCTCACGGGCGAGTGCGCGATACTTTTTCTGTAAAATTAGTTTGCTTTTTTTTTTTAGAAAAGGAGGATGACCCCCGGCCAAAAAAAATTAGTTTGCTGAGGACCTTTGTGTCGTCGCGACCCGAGCGAACGAAGTTTCGCATGACTGGGTGACAGTCGTCCAGACGTACCCGGGGCCGGCGAAATGGCCAAATGAGCCGTCTGCCAGGAACTTGGGATATATATATATATATATATATACTGAGGTGTGGTTCCACAATCACAGGCATACACTTCAGAGCCAGCTCCTACCACAGACTCCTGCTATGCGACTGGCCATGGAGGCCTCCCCTCTCCTACTGCTCGTCTCACTCACTCTCCTACTTGCCACGTTTCTCCAGGCCAAGGCAGTGCCATCCCTGCAAGATCAAGCAGGAGCGCTCCTTGCCTGGAAAGCCACGCTCCAAAGCCAGCCAGCCCAGCTGCAATCCTGGTCAAGGGGAAACAATACTAGCACACGGCCCTGCAGCTGGTATGGCATCAAGTGCCGCAAGCATCAAGTAAGTCACCAAGAGGTGATCACCGGGATCTCTCTACGTGGGCTGCGTTTGAGAGGGGATCTCGACGCCCTCAACTTCACGGCATTGGAAACCCTGACAAGCGTTCAACTCTCGCACAACAAGCTCACTGGGAGGATCCCTCCGAGCATTGTGTCCCTCAAAGAGCTCCGGTTCCTGCTTCTTCGGCGCAATCAGATAAGGGGCCCTTTATCACCTGCTTTAGCATCCTTGACAAAGCTGCAGTACTTAATGCTCCAACAGAATGAACTCTTCGGTGAAATACCAAGGCAAATAGGAGAACTAGAGGGTCTTGTGAAGCTGAATTTGTCTGCCAACCACTTGTCTGGTCCCATCCCCGGCGAACTAGGCTACCTAAATAAGTTGTCCATGTTAGATTTTTCTAGCAACAACCTCACAGGCCCCATTCCAAGAAATTTAGGTAATCTCACTAGACTCACTATCTTGTACCTTTCTGGTAATTATTTATCTGGATATCTTCCTCGAGAACTAGGTTACCATGTAAATTTAAAAGATTTGGATCTTAGCAAAAATATACTGATAGGTTCCATCCCCAATTCCTTTGGGAGTTTGATTAACGTCAATGTCTTGGCCCTATGGCATAACCAATTTTCGGACAATATTCCTCGAGAACTAGGTTACCTAGTGAATCTAAAAGAGTTGTATCTTAACATGAACAAACTCAATGGTTCCATTCCCAGTACCTTTGGGAATTTGACAAAGCTCACGATCTTCTACCTTCATGATAATAAGATCTCTCAATATCTTCCTCGAGAACTAGGTTACCTAGTGAATCTACGAAAGTGTATCTGTGGAATAATACATTTTCCGGGTGTATTCCTCGGGAACTAGGTTACCTGGTGAATCTGGAAGAGTTGGATCTTAGCTATAACAAACTAATATGTACTATTCCCAATACTTTTGGGAGTTTGATTAATCTCACTGGTTTGTACGTCAGTGATAACCAACTCATGGGTCCTATCCCTAGTATCTTTCGAATTATGACTAAGCTCACTACATTACACCTCGATGATAATTCTCATGTGTCACACGGCTTGCCGCACGCCCACCTCTAATCTATTGCTAATTAGGGTCGGTCACCAACCAGTGGTACACCACGGCAGCAATGAGTTCCCCCAGAGCATTTCTGTCCGATACACCGAGACCCAGAGCCTGGACAAGAAACGCAAATCTAGTTAATCATTCAATTTCATTAATAATGATGAACAAAAAATGCAATAGCTGTTAGAATAATCTTGTCTTAGTTTAGTTGTTGTCCTGGTAGTATACGTGTATATGCAGGAGTAGTTGGTTTAAGCAGTTAGAGTTGAGTCCGGTTACAAGTCTGGTCTAGGTGTCATAGTCCGTCTAGGAATTGTATTTGGTCAATTGCGTGTCATAGAATTAGTAATTGTAATCAGCGTTGCCGGGTCATTAGATTAGGAAAGTAACTTGTGTCCGTACGAGTACTACTTCGAGTCGGTTGCCGTATATATATGTGTTGGAGTCAGTTTGGACTATGTCCGGTCCTTGCTGAGACGATGCATATATATATGCGTGCTGGTACGTGAGATTTGTAGTATCAACGTGGAGAAAACAGAAAATAAAAAGAGGAGAAACAAAGGGCACGACAAGAGCCCTTGGATATAAAAGTTTTTTGTGCGTGTGTTTGTCGTACTGTGATGTGATCGATCCTGTGGGCGGAGTTCCAACAATTGGTATCAGAGCAAGGTCGATTTAAAGCTGCGCTTGCCCCGGGGTGGCGACCTACCAGCGCCTCGGGGCGGGCGATGCGGCGATCAGGAGATTCTATGATCGTCGTTCAACAGAGCGACATGGAGGGAGACGGCGGGAAGATCGTTGATGGGAGAGGTGGTGCCGAGGTGTGGCGCTGGACTCATCAAGGTCATAGTCCGGGGGAGTCGGATGAGCAAGGAGTCGTGCGAGTTTGCACAGTCAGTCGTCGTCGTTGCGTGTGTGAGTCGTCGTCATGTCCAAGTGCTCATCTCTGTGTGGATTCGTTTAAGTGGAAGCGGTGTGCACGGTGTTCCATGGGTCATGTCCATGTCCTCGTGGAGCGTCCTGGTTGCGGCCAGCGTGGGTTCGGTGTGATGCCGAAGGCGGACGGTGGTAGGTGAAACCATCGTAAAGCGAGGAGGTGTGCGAGCAGTGGAGAGTGGATCTATTGCGAGTAAGTACAAGGAGTATGGTGCGGACGAGTGCAAGGCAGCGGCCAAGCAATGGCGGTGGCACAACATGGCAGAGCAAGGAGGCACTGCATGTTTCCGGGCGGGTCATACTTAGTGTACGGATATGACAGTTGAAGATCAAGCTTGACGTGTAGTGGGACAGTGACCAGTTAAGTTGTACGACGTGAAGACTGACGATGTGTCCAGTCTTGCACGTTGCACGCGTAGATGTGACCGTGTGGGCTGGTAGTCCGGATCATACATCGGAGTTTGGATCATCAAGTCGTGGATCTCCAGCGAGTGAAGATGAAGAAGAGCATGAGGAGATGACAAGTCAAGATTAGGAGAGATTGTTAGAATAATCTTGTCTTAGTTTAGTTGTTCTCCTGGTAGTATACGTGTATATGCAGGAGTAGTTGGTTTAAGCAGTTAGAGTTGAGTCCGGTTACAAGTCTGGTCTAGGTGTCATAGTCCGTCTAGGAATTGTATTTGGTCAATTGCGTGTCATAGAATTAGTAATTGTAATCAGCGTTGCCGGATCATTAGATTAGGAAAGTAACTTGTGTCCGTACGAATACTACTTCAAATCGGTTGCTGTATATATATATGTTGGAGTCGGTTTGGACTATGTCCGGTCCTTGCTGAGACGATGCATATATATATATATATGCGTGCTGGTACGTGAGATTTGTAGTATCAATGTGGAGAAAACAGAAAATAAAAAGAGGAGAAACAAAGGGCACGACAAGAGCCCTTGGCTATAAAAGTTTTTTGTGCGTGTGTTTGTCGTACTGTGATGTGTTCGATCCCGTGGGCGGAGTTCCAACAATTGTATCAGAGCAAGGTCGATTTAAAGCTGCGCTTGCCCCGGGGTGGCGACCTACTAGCGCCTTGGGGCGGGGTGATGCGGCGATCAGGAGGTTCTATGATCGTCGTTCAACAGAGCGACATGGAGGGAGACGGCGGGCTGTCGTCGGCAAGGCGGTGGAGGAAGATCGTTGATGGGAGAGGTGGTGCCGAGGTGTGGCGCTGGACTCATCAAGGTCATAGTCCGGGGGAGTCGGATGAGCAAGGAGTCGTGCGAGTTTGCACAGTCAGTCATCGTCGTTGCGTGTGTGAGTCGTCGTCATGTCCAAGTGCTCATCTCTGTGTGGATTCGTTTAAGTGGAAGCGGTGTGCACGGTGTTCCATGGGTCATGTCCATGTCCTCGTGGAGCGTCCTGGTTGCGGCCAGCGTGGGTTCGGTGTGATGCCGAAGGCGGACGGTGGTAGGTGAAACCATCGTAAAGCGAGGAGGTGTGCGAGCAGTGGAGAGTGGATCTATTGCGAGTAAGTACAAGGAGTATGGTGCGGACGAGTGCAAGGCAGCGGCCAAGCAATGGCGGTGGCACAACATGGCAGAGCAAGGAGGCACTGCATGTTTCCGGGCGGGTCATACTTAGTGTACGGATATGACAGTTGAAGATCAAGCTTGACGTGTAGTGGGACAGTGACCAATTAAGTTGTACGACATGACGACTGATGATGTGTCCAGTCTTGCACGTTGCACGCGTAGATGTGACCGTGTGGGCTGGTAGTCCGGATCATACGTCGGAGTTTGGATCATCAAGTCATGGATCTCCAGCGAGTGAAGATGAAGAAGAGCACGAGGAGATGACAAGTCAAGATTAGGGAGAGATTGTTAGAATAATCTTGTCTTAGTTTAGTTGTTCTCCTGGTAGTAGACGTGTATATGCAGGAGTAGTTGGTTTAAGCAGTTAGAGTTGAGTCCGGTTACAAGTCTGGTCTAGGTGTCATAGTCCGTCTAGGAATTGTATTTGGTCAATTGCGTGTCATAGAATTAGTAATTGTAATCAGCGTTGCCGGGTCATTAGATTAGGAAAGTAACTTGTGTCCGTATGAGTACTACTTCGAATCGGTTGCCGTATATATATGTGTTGGAGTCGGTTTAAACTATGTCCGGTCCTTGCTGAGACGATGCATATATATATATATGCGTGCTGGTACGTGAGATTTGTAGTATCAATATGGAGAAAACAGAAAATAAAAAGGGGAGAAACAAAGGGCACGACAAGAGCCCTTGGCTATAAAAGTTTTTTGTGCGTGTGTTTGTCGTACTGTGATGTGTTCGATCCTGTGGGCGGAGTTCCAACAATTGGTATCAGAGCAAGGTCGATTTAAAGCTGCGCTTGCCCCGGGGTGGCGACCTACTAGCGCCTCGGGGCGGGCGATGAAGTCGCTGGGTGATGCGGCGATCAGGAGATTCTATGATCGTCGTTCAACAGAGCGACATGGAGGGAGACGGCGGGCTGTCGTCGGCAAGGCGGTGGAGGAAGATCGTTGATGGGAGAGGTGGTGCCGAGGTGTGGCGCTGGACTCATCAAGGTCATAGTCCGGGGGAGTCGGATGAGCAAGGAGTCGTGCGAGTTTGCACAGTCAGTCATCGTCGTTGCGTGTGTGAGTCGTCGTCATGTCCAAGTGCTCATCTCTGTGTGGATTCGTTTAAGTGGAAGCGGTGTGCACGGTGTTCCATGGGTCATGTCCATGTCCTCGTGGAGCGTCCTGGTTGCGGCCAGCGTGGGTTCGGTGTGATGCCGAAGGCGGACGGTGGTAGGTGAAACCATCGTAAAGCGAGGAGGTGTGCGAGCAGTGGAGAGTGGATCTATTGCGAGTAAGTACAAGGAGTATGGTGCGGACGAGTGCAAGGCAGCGGCCAAGCAATGGCGGTGGCACAACATGGCAGAGCAAGGAGGCACTACATGTTTCCGGGCGGGTCATACTTAGTGTACGGATATGACAGTTGAAGATCAAGCTTGACGTGTAGTGGGACAGTGACCAATTAAGTTGTACGACATGACGACTGATGATGTGTCCAGTCTTGCACGTTGCACGCGTAGATGTGACCGTGTGGGCTGGTAGTCCGGATCATACGTCGGAGTTTGGATCATCAAGTCATGGATCTCCAGCGAGTGAAGATGAAGAAGAGCACGAGGAGATGACAAGTCAAGATTAGGGAGAGATTGTTAGAATAATCTTGTCTTAGTTTAGTTGTTCTCCTGGTAGTATACGTGTATATGCAGGAGTAGTTGGTTTAAGCAGTTAGAGTTGAGTCCGGTTACAAGTCTGGTCTAGGTGTCATAGTCCGTCTAGGAATTGTATTTGGTCAATTGCGTGTCATAGAATTAGTAATTGTAATCAGCGTTGCCGGGTCATTAGATTAGGAAAGTAACTTGTGTCCGTATGAGTACTACTTCGAATCGGTTGCCGTATATATATGTGTTGGAGTCGGTTTAAACTATGTCCGGTCCTTGCTGAGACGATGCATATATATATATATATATGCGTGCTGGTACGTGAGATTTGTAGTATCAATATGGAGAAAACAGAAAATAAAAAGGGGAGAAACAAAGGGCACGACAAGAGCCCTTGGCTATAAAAGTTTTTTGTGCGTGTGTTTGTCGTACTGTGATGTGTTCGATCCTGTGGGCGGAGTTCCAACAATTGGTATCAGAGCAAGGTCGATTTAAAGCTGCGCTTGCCCCGGGGTGGCGACCTACTAGCGCCTCGGGGTGGGCGATGAAGTCGCTGGGTGATGCGGCGATCAGGAGATTCTATGATCGTCGTTCAACAGAGCGACATGGAGGGAGACGGCGGGCTGTCGTCGGCAAGGCGGTGGAGGAAGATCGTTGATGGGAGAGGTGGTGCCGAGGTGTGGCGCTGGACTCATCAAGGTCATAGTCCGGGGGAGTCGGATGAGCAAGGAGTCGTGCGAGTTTGCACAGTCAGTCGTCGTCGTTGCGTGTGTGAGTCGTCGTCATGTCCAAGTGCTCATCTCTGTGTGGATTCGTTTAAGTGGAAGCGTTGTGCACGGTGTTCCATGGGTCAAGTCCATGTCCTCGTGGAGTGTCCTGGTTGCGGCCAGCGTGGGTTCGGTGTGATGCCGAAGGCGGACGGTGGTAGGTGAAACCATCATAAAGCGAGGAGGTGTGCGAGCAGTGGAGAGTGGATCTATTGCGAGTAAGTACAAGGAGTATGGTGCGGACGAGTGCAAGGCAGCGGCCAAGCAATGGCGGTGGCACAACATGGCAGAGCAAGGAGGCACTGCATGTTTCCGGGCGGGTCATACTTAGTGTACGGATATGACAGTTGAAGATTAAGCTCGACATGTAGTGGGACAGTGACCAGTTAAGTTGTACGACATGAAGACTGATGATGTGTCCAGTCTTGCACGTTGCACGCGTAGATGTGACCGTGTGGGCTAGTAGTCCGGATCATACGTTGGAGTTTGGATCGTCAAGTCGTGGATCTCCAGCTAGTGAAGATGAAGAAGAGCACGAGAAGATGACAAGTCAAGATTAGGGAGAGATTGTTAGAATAATCTTGTCTTAGTTTAGTTGTTGTCCTGATAGTATACGTGTATATGCAGGAGTAGTTGGTTTAAGCAGTTAGAGTTGAGTCCGGTTACAAGTCTGGTCTAGGTGTCATAGTCCGTCTAAGAATTGTATTTGGTCAATTGCGTGTGATAGAATTAGTAATTGTAATCAGCATTGCCGGGTCATTAGATTAGGAAAGTAACTTGTGTCCGTACAAGTACTACTTCGAATCGGTTGCCGTATATATATGTGTTGGAGTCGGTTTAAACTATGTCCGGTCCTTGCTGAGACGATGTATATATATATATATATATATGCGTACTGGTACGTGAGATTTGTAGTATCAACGTGGAGAAAACAGAAAATAAAAAGAGGAGAAACAAAGGGCACGACAAGAGTCCTTGGCTATAAAAGTTTTTTGTGCGTGTGTTTGTCGTACTGTGATATGATCAATCCTGTGGGCGGAGTTTCAACAATAGCAGCCAGTTTGGAATTAAGCACGGTCTGACCTGCAATGTCGTCCTGGCCGGCCGCTGCAAGGCACAAGGAGCTGTTCATGATGAGCGCCGAGACGATGACGAAGAGAGCCATCTGGAGGAGCACCATGAGACGGCCGGCAGCTCTACTACTACCCAAGAATGCCATGGGTATATCTGGTTGTGCTGATATTTGAGGGTTTGAGAGCTTTTATTTTCTTGGGAAATGAGGCTTTCAGAACTGTGTGTCCTGCTGTGCTGCTTGCCTATCCTACTTCCAAGGCCGGTATTTATAGTCCGCGTGCGCACGAAGAAAAGCTTCACTCGAGTGTCCACCAATGTCCGATGATAATAGTCGCTCTCCTTTTTTGTGGGTACTATATATTTTTCTCCGGTTAGTCAACAAGGCTGCGAGCGACGTACTAGGTATTCATAGACCCACGTCGCTCCTGTCTCCCCGGCCTCTGCTTCCTTATCTGTAAAGGCTTCATCTGACGCTGTGTCTCTTTCTCTACTCTCCGCTCATCCCCTCACACATAGCCGTTTTTTTTTTTGAGTTACACATAGATGCTGAGTGCTGAGCGTTCTACCGCTTTTTTTAAGAAAGACCATCATGGCTAGCTTTATTGATTAATTAACAGAGATGCATCGTCTACGAGCTTGCTGACCAAACAATCTAGAGGCTCGTTAGTCCAACTAGAAGAAATTTTTTTACAATACTAAAACTAGCTAGCACATGCCCCGCTTGATTTGCTAATCAAAGACAATGCTTAAAGTTGAGCTTTCCAATCAAGGTAGAGATGTCCACACATTCCGTGAATATCGCTGCCGCCACGTCCCATCAAGTACTTTGACAGGAGCAACAGTTGATCACCGTTAGAGAGTCGGATTCCGCTTCAACCCGCTGGAACCGTATGTTGTTTGCCAAGTTCAGTCTGTCCCTCATCGCCATTGCCTCTGATATCATTGCGTCCGCTGCATAGGGGATAAGCTTACAGTGAGCTGCAAGGAAAAATACCTCATTCGTCTCTAATAATTGCTTCCGTAGCTCCAACTCCTTCATCCACAAAAAAGGCTGGGTCCATTGAGTTTGATGAACATTGTGTCTGGTTTCAACCATCTTGCCTCCTCTGTCACAACTATCTTCAACATGGCTCGCTGATAGTTGTATGTAATCGCTAAGACCGACAAAGGCCATCTTACCAACGCGGGCAACTCTCATTATATGTTATAAGGTGGTGTGTCCACCGGAGATACCAACATCCCACCACTACCACCTGTTCAATCTCCAATGTTAGCATTAGAGGTAGTGGCGTTTGATCAATCACTACTAGGGAAAACCTTATACACAGAATCTTAGCAGCAGCGCGGCACAAAAAGAAGCGCTACTGCTAATTAGCAGTAGCGCGGGTTTTTAACCCTCGCTACTACTAAGTTGATAGTAGTAGCGCGGGTTTTTAACCCTCGCTACTACTAAGCGGTCTCTACCGTGCCCCCCGACACATGCCATAGTAGTAGCGAGGGGTATAAACCCGCGCTACTACTAAGTTGATAGTAGTAGCGCGGTTTTATACCCCTCGTTACTACTAAGTACGAGGTAGGTGAAGTCGCCATATCCTCGGCCGAATCCCCATCTCCTCCCCCAAATGCATCCTCTCTTCCACCACTCTCTCCTCTCACTTTTCATACGCTCTCACATGGACCTCTTGCCCATGCACCCATCCTCCTCCATGGCGCCGAAAGAGGCCGCTGCCTCGCGCCACCGGCGTCTAGGAGCTCGCCGGTCTTCCACCGACGTCTAGGAGGCCGCCGCCCCGCGCCACCACATCGGAGCACCTTGCCACCGGTGACTAGCTCCGCTGCTCCCTACATCACCTTCCTCTCTCCCTCGGTTTTCCTTTTCTCTCTCTCCCTCTGGTTTGACTCACCCTCCCATGTCCATGCCCGTGCAGGTCGTCGCCATGGATGACCCGGAGCTATCTGGCATGGTCGGGAAGAGGAGCCCCACGCCGCGGCCTGGCTCTGCCATAGAAACGGGCCCTCTCCAACAGCCACTGCTGGATCTGGTCTTCCGCTGTCCGTTCATGCCTCTGGCGACGCCAATCATCGCTAGATCTTACCATTGCTGCCATTGACAGCACGCACGAGATCGGGATTTTTTTTGTTTTTGAAAGTAATAGCAGTAGCGCGGGGTATAAGACCCGCTACAGCTAATTAGCAGTAGCGCTGTTTGCAACGCACGCTACAGCTAACCATGTATAGCAGTAGCGTGTGTCAACGCGCGCTACTGCTACAAGTTAGCTGTGGCGCCGTATCAGTAGCGCGGGCACCCACGCTACTGATACACCCAAAACCCGCGCTGCTACTAGGCTTTTCCCTAATAGTGAATTGACAAGATATGCTCCATAATGACCGACCCAGATCGATCAACATTTGCTGCAGTGTTGATGAAATATGTCAATCCAAGGCGGCTCCACATATCTCTCGAGTGAATACACGTGAAGAATAGATGGTGTATATCTTCAGAGCTCTGATGGCAAATTGGGCACCCTCTAATTGCCCCGACGTGTCTATTAGCGAGCATACCTTTTAGGGGCAGAATTCCATGTAGTAAACACCGGCAAAATATTGAAACTTTACGTGGAATTTGTAGCCTCCATAATGTACACCACACCGCCGGAGTAGCAGAACCTCCCGGTCGACTGATGTCATTTGCATGTGCCCATGTTTTATGTAACCATTCACTACTAGGGAAAACCCTAGCAGTAGTGCGGGGTCCCGAGCTATTGCTAGGGCGCTACAGCTAACCTTTAGCAGTAGCGGTGGTTTGACCTGCGCTACTGCTAACTCAGTTGTCAGTGGTCAATATTGCTCGAGCTTTGCTAGAATTAGATTATTTCTATCCTTAATTTTCGGCCACCAGAGTAGCTTTAGCATCAGGAACGGTCAACATGAGGTCACAGTTTGGGACGAGCGCACTCAGGTTTATTTACAGATGGTTCAAGCTTAGTGCACTTGTACCTGTCATTCTACCCCCTTGAAAATCATGAGCACAGAGAGATCTTTTCGTTGAATCCAATGCTCACCTTTTCTTTCTTTGGTGGTTTCTTATGCAGGGACAACAAAGGGAAAGATATACACGCGAAACACGTACGTCGCCTTTTGTTTTTAAACTCCTCAAAGCTCACTACTTTGCAGACCTTTGCCTCGACCAGTACAAAAGCTTAAAGCCTCCAGTCCAAAATTCTAGGGTTAATTTACAAAGAACGCCCAGAACCAGAATTTACTTGGACACGGTTTCCACGCTAAGACGAGGCGACATTATTTCTGTAAAATTAGGACCCTTGCGTCCAGTCGTACGCGGTCTACCTACCATGAAGCTGCTTATAAGGTGAAGTTGCGCACAGTTTCGGAGGCATACACCAAGACCCAAGCTCCAACCACAGCCATGCGACTAGTCATGGAGAACTCCCCTCTCCTACGCTTCATCTCACTCACTGTCCCACTAGCCATGTTTCTCCAGGCCATGGCAGTGCCGTCTCTCCAAGAACAAGCAGGAGCCCTCCTTGCCTGGAAAGACACACTAGAAAGCCACCCTGCCCAGCTTCAATTCTGGGGAATGGGAAACAACACTAACTGGCCCTGCAGCTGGTACGGCATCGAGTGCAGCAAGTACCAGGCAACGCACCAAGAGGTGATCACCAAGATCTCTCTACGTGGGCTGCGGCTGAGAGGGGAGCTCGACGCCCTCAACTTCACGGCGTTGGCGACCCTGACGAGCATCCAACTCTCGCACAACAGGCTCACCGGGAGGATCCCTCCCGGCATTGTGTCACTCAGAGAGCTCCGGTTCCTGCTTCTTCAACGCAATCAGATAAGGGGCCCTTTATCACCTGCTTTAGCATCCTTGAAAAACCTACGGTGCTTAATGCTCCAGGAGAATAAACTCTCTGGTGAAATACCAAGGCAAATAGGAGAACTAGAGAATCTTGTTTCGCTTAACTTATCTGCCAATCACTTGTCTGGTCCCATCCCCAGTGAAATAGGGTACCTAAAGAAGCTTGTCTGGTTAGGTCTTGTCAACAACAACCTCATAGGCCCTATTCCAAGAACTTTAGGGAATCTCACTAAACTCACCATCTTGTACCTTAGAGGAAATTATTTATGTGGATATCTTCCTCCAGAACTAGGTTACCTGCTAAATTTACGAGAGATGTCCCTTAATGTAAATGAACTCATGGGTTCCATCCCTAATACCTTTGGGAGTCTAAATAACCTCACTCACTTGTATCTCTGGGAGAACAAACTTTTTGGGCCTATTCCTCCAGAACTAGGTTACCTGGTGAATTTAGAAGAGCTGGATCTTAGCATCAACAAACTCTTTGGTTCTATCCCTAATACCTTTGGGAATTTGGTTAAACTCACTAGCTTGCACCTAAGGGATAACCATCTTTCTGGATTTATTCCTCCAGAACTAGGCTACTTGGTGAAACTAGAAGATCTGGTTATTAGCAATAACACAATCATGGGTTCCATCCCGGATACCTTTGGAAATTTGACTAAGATCACTACCTTGCAACTCAGTGATAATCAATTGTTTGGACATATCCCTCGAGAAATCGGCAACTTAACAAATCTTGAGAAACTCGAGCTCTCCAATAACTACCTCTCCGGTCCTCTGCCACCCAATTTGTGCATCAGTGGCCAGCTAAAGAATTTAACTGCAGAAGATAATTACCTGAATGGATCTTTGCCATCAAGCTTGTTAAACTGTACAAGCCTGGTCAGAGTTCGTCTTGAAATGAATCAACTAGAAGGAGATATTTCTGCGATGGGAGCTCATCCAAATCTAGTGTACATAGATATGAGATCAAACAAATTATTTGGTCAATTATCTTATAAATGGGGGGAGTGTCGTAAACTTAACAAACTAAGTATCTCAAACAACAACATCACGGGTAAAATACCCACAAGTATGGGGCAGCTGTTTGGACTAAGGATACTTGATCTTTCATCAAACAAGCTTGAAGGGGAGCTTCCAAGAGAACTTGGCAATCTTAAAAAGTTATTCCACCTGAACCTCGCAGACAATTCGCTCCATGGAAGCATACCACAAGAATTTTGGGCATTGTCCAGTCTGGAGTTTTTAGATTTGTCATCAAATTACCTAAGCGGTTTGGTACAAGGATCAATTGAGAATTGTTTAATGCTTCACTCATTTAATTTGAGACAAAATAACTTCAGAGGAAGCATCCCTTCCATGCTAGGGGTGTTGCACAACTTAATGGACAAGTTGGATTTAAGTGAAAATTCATTTAGTGGGGCAATACCAAGCCAACTTAGTAGTCTAACCATGCTAGAAACTTTGAATCTTTCAAACAATGAACTTAGTGGCTTGATCCCATCGTCATTTAAGAGAATGGAAAGCTTGACATTGATTGATTTATCTTATAATGAATTAGAAGGGCCAGTACCAGAGAGTAAACTCTTCCGAGGAGCTCCAATCCAATGGTTCATGCATAATAAGATGATATGTGGTGTTGTGAAAGGATTGCCCCCTTGTAGTAGTCCAACCCAGAATGGAGGGAAGATGAAAGGATACAAAACACTTGCACTAGCCATGGTTACTACTACGATATGTCTTGTTCTTGTTGTATATATATTGGTGTTCCGACATGAGAGGAACAAATCAAAGTCAATTGTCAATTCTAGAGTTACACAAGAAAAAGTATTCTCTATTTGGAGTTTTGATGGGGCAAATGTGTTCAAGCAAATTGTGGAAGCAACCAACAATTTTAGTGAGACCCATTGCATTGGAACAGGGGGATATGGATCTGTCTACAAAGCTAGAGTTTCAGCATGTGAAATATTTGCGGTGAAGAAGATACACACGATACAAGATGACTGTTGTGTGAACGAGGCAATGTTCAATTCTGAAATAGAGGCATTGGTGCGGATTCGACATCGAAACATCGTCAAACTATTTGGGTATTGTTCCTCTAGACAAGGAAGGTTCCTTATCTATGAATATATGGATAGACGTGACTTAGCGGAAATATTGAGATCCAATGCAAGAGCAATCGAGTTAGACTGGAGAAGGCGGATACATATTGTACTGGACGTGGTTCATGCTTTGGCATACATGCATCATGATTGTTCGTCACCAATAGTCCACAGAGATATAACGAGCAACAACATTTTGCTTGATCTGGAATATCGAGCTTGCATTTCGGACTTCGGTACTGCTAAAATTCTCGATATTGATGGCCAGAATATTACAAGGCTTGCAGGGACAAAAGGCTATCTTGCCCCAGGTAAACAAAAATCAAACCTTAACAACTAGTTTTGTGGATGTGATGTATTTTGATCATTATGATGATCTTTGATCAATTTACTTGCAGCACATACATACGCTAATTAGATTATAATAATTGCAGAGCTAGCATATACAGACAATGTGACAGAGAAATGTGATCTATATAGCTTTGGAGTTCTTGTTTTGGAGTTATTTGCAGGATGCCATCCAGGTGATTTGCTCTCATCCCTCTCATTGAGAACCAAAAATAATGATGTTTACTTACAGGATCTGCTGGACTTGAGGCTCGTGCTACCAGATGCCGCAACCACTAGAGAAATATACTCCATGCTCAGGGTTGCAGTTCAATGCCTTGAGCCGAGTCCATCACGCAGACCAACGGCACGGCATGCCAGTGACGAGTTATCAACGATTAAAGCATGTGCAAATCATATTGATTTTATACATGCTAGGCTCATCATTCCTACACAGTAGTGCCTATGTCTATGGATGACGTGATTGTGCCATGTAATTTCTTATATACCACCTAGGTACTTCCTTGGAAAGCATAGTGAACTTGAACTAATGTAAGCATCTTAGTACCATAATTAAACTAGGTATAATTCTTGTTAATATTATACAATGCAGGATGTAGGGTTTTACCTCATGACGAGGGCCCGAACCTGGGTAAAACATTGTGTCCCTACTTCTCCTGTTACCATCTAGCTCAGATCACCAAGCTTGGAACCCCCTACCTGAGATCTGCCAGTTTTAGCACCGACGCTACTCTAATCCATATACAAACGTTGTTCCTACATAGATCAACATAGAACGTAGAAATCTGGCATAGATAACATATAAACATAATCTGATTGGACATAGAAACTTAACACAATCCGATCGAAAAGTGCCCGCCACCCGAGTTCATCACTTAACGACTTGATACGAATTAAAATTAGAGGCTGATTTCACCACTTCCTTGCCGGACGCTTCCCCTTGGGATCTCGGTGGCTGGACTCGGCGTAGGCGTCGGTGTCCCCGGGCGCGTCATCATCATCATCGCTGTTCAAAGCGGAGGAGGACGGCAATATGAAGATGCCCGCCATGTGCCGGGCGGCGCGGGTCTGCTCTCCTCGGAGCCATGCTCCTCTCTTCACCGTCGTCGCTGGCTGCATCGCCAACCACTCCGACTCTTGGAGCGCCATGCGGAGCACCTGGCATTTTGCGGCAATGACGACGGGCGTCCGTCTCTGCGGAAGTGTAGAAGCAATATCTATGTCTTCTACAGTCCTTTTTTTGGCATGAATATACGATGGAAGCAATATCTGTACATGCATGACTATGCTGGTTTTTTCACAAATGATCGTTTTTGTAACAGCAATCTGCAAGCACAGTGAGCGTGCTACAACATGATCGTATCCACTAAATATATACATTTGCGAAACATGTCGGCATGCCGTATTTCCTTTGAACAGTATCTGAAGCTCAATATCAAGTGTCCATGTCTAACCTTCCGTGGAGTCCAACTTTGCAGCTGGAATCAAACTGATCATTGGCGTCCATCGAGTCCAACTTTTCAGCTGGAATCAGACTTTTTTGCCTTCCCTTGGACCTGGGCGGACGACCTGTCCTGATCGTGCTATAATATAACTGGCGTACGCCAATCTGCTGATGGTGAGTCTTTAGCAGTACACTCCGAGAAAGGGTTTCCCCCGGTTTTGTATTACAAAGCAACCACCACGATACAGCCAATGATAGGTGCTGAGGCGGAAGCAGCACAGTCACGCCTAAAAGAAACGGACCACACAGCAAACGAGGACTGACTCAAACCGTACATGGAGCTGTCTCAAGACTAAAGAGTCGTGTGTGGGAGCTACACCCATGAAAAATGCCAAGGATCGTGAAACTGATATAAGATGACTCCGTGACGTTTCACAGGCATAAACAAAGAACCAGTTCCTACCATGCAAGTCATGGCGACCTCCCCTCTCCTCACACTCATCTCACTCGCTCTCCTACTAGCCACGTTTCCACCAGCCATGTCTCTCGTGCCGACCCTGGAAGAGCAGGCAGGAGCCCTCCTCGCCTGGATATCCACACTCCAAAGCCACCCAGCCCAGCTGCAAACCTGGGGAAGGGGAAACAACGGTACATGGCCATGCAGCTGGCATGACATCATGTGCAGCAAGCATCCGGGGAAGGGGAAACAATGGTACATGGCCATGCAGCTGGCACGGAATCGAGTGCAGCAAGCATCTGGGGAAGGTGATCACCGAGATCTCTCTGCCGGGGCTGCGGCTGAGGGGGGACCTCGGCACCCTCAACTTCACGGCGCTGCGTACTCTTACGAGTATCCACCTCTTCAACAATCAGATAAGGGGCTCCCTCCCACCCGCTTTAGCATCACCCTTGCCTAACCTGCGGCACCTAATGCTCCAGGAGAATGAACTTTCCGGTGAAATACCATGGCAAATAAAACACCTAGAGAGTCTAGTGGGGCTTGACTTGTCAGCCAATCACTTATCTGGTCCCATCCCCACTGAACTAGGCTACCTACAGAAACTAATTAGTGTAGATTTAACGAGCAACAACCTCACAGGCCATATTCCAAGAAGTTTAGGGAAGCTCACTAAACTCACTCTCTTGTACCTTGGTGATAACAAACTCTCTGGATATATTCCTCAAGAACTAGGTCATCTCTTGAATTTGCAAGAGTTGTCTCTTAGGCAAAACAACCTCACCAGTTTCATCCCTGATACTTTTGGGGGTTTGATTAACCTCACCGCCTTGTACCTATGGGGTAACCAACTTTCCGGGCATATTCCTCCAGAATTAGGGCACCTCGTAAGTCTGAAAATATTAGATCTTAACTTCAACAAACTCAAGGGTTCCATCCTCGATACCTTCGGGTGTCTCATTAACCTCACTGTTCTGTATCTATGGGATAATCAACTTTCCCGTCAAGTCCCTCGAGAACTAGGTTACCTACTGAATCTTGAAGATTTGGATCTTAACAAGAACCAACTCATGGGATCCATTCCCCCTACATTTGGGAATTTGACTAAGCTCACGACATTGTACCTTTACCGTAATCAATTCTCAGGGTATCTTCCTCGAGAACTAGGTTACTTGGTGAATCTACAAATGTTGGATCTTAGCACGAACAAACTCATGGGTTCCATTCACGATTCCTTTGGTGGTTTGATTAGCCTCATTGGCATGTATCTATGGGATAACCAACTTTCCTGGAAAGTTCCTCCAGAACTAGGTTACCTGGTGAATCTGGAAGATTTGGAACTTAACAAGAACCAACTTTCTGGGTGTATTCCTCGAGAACTAGGTAAACTTGCCAATTTAAAAGCATTGAATCTTGGCAAAAACAACCTCGTAGGTTCCATCCCCAACTTCTTTGGAAATTCAAGTAAGCTCACTACCATGTTCCTTGCTGATAATCAGTTCTCTGGATACCTTCCACAAGAAATAGGTTTCCTGGTGAATTTACAACGGTTGGATGTTAGCACAAACAAATTGATAGGTTCTATCCCCGATATCTTTGGAAATTTGACAAAGCTCACCACCTTGCAACTCAGTTACAATCAATTATTTGGACAAGCTCCTTGAGAAATTGGCACCTTAATGGATCTTGAGCTACTGCAGTTGGATGGTAACAATATATCTGGTCACTTGCCACCTGAGTTGTGCGCTGGAGGCTGGCTGAAGAATTTAACTGCATCTGGTAACAACCTGAATGGACAACTACCGTCAAGTTTGATACACTGCAGAAGCCTAGTCAGAGTTTGTCTGGAAAGGAATCAAATAGAGGGATATATCTCTGCTTTAGGAGTTCACCCAAATCTTGTGTATATGGATATGATCTCAAATAAACTGTTTGGCCAATTATCGTATACCTGGGGGCAATGTCGTAATCTTTTGATGCTACGCATCTCAAACAACAACCTTACAGGGAGGATACCCGCAAGTATGGGGAGACTATCTCAGATAGGGCTTCTTGACCTTTCATCAGACAAGCTTGAAGGAAATATTCATTGTTGGTAATGGTACTTCTACGAGAGTGAAATCAGCCTTCTTCCAAAGGACAAAATTCATTGTTGGTAATGGTACTTCTACGAGATTCTGAGAGGATACGTGGTTAGGGGAGACGCCTCTAGCTCTCCAAATTCTTCTCTCTATAATATTGTTCAGCGTAGAGATGCTTACGTTGCAATAGTATTACAGTCCAACCATCTAAATATTCAATTCAGGAGGACGTTAGCGGGAAACCGTTGGGAAGCCTGGCTCCATCTTGTGAGAAGATTAATGGATGTTCACCTCTCTCAACAGCCAGACCAGTTGCACTGGAAACTAACTCAGAACGGAGTGTTTTCAGTGAAATCCATGTATTTGGATATTATCAATTCTGGCACTATTCACCGTTCTATGCATATTTGGAAAGTCAAAGTGCCCTTAAAAATTAAAGTGTTTATGTGGTTTGTCCACAAGCAAGTTATTCTAACTAAGGACAATTTGACAAACCGTAACTGGACATGATCGTGAAGATGTAGTTTTTGCGAACATGATGAATCTGTCAAACACCTCTTTCTTGATTGGCCAATGGTGAAAATTTTATGGCGGTCTGTTCACATAGCGTTTAACATTACTCCTCCCAATACCATCCACACGTTATTCGGGACATGGCTGGATGGAGTTGAGTTAGAAACCGCGAAACATATTCGTATAGGAGTATGTGCTTTATTATGGGCTATATGGAACTGCAGGAACGATTTGGTTTTTAACAGAACAACACATATTCATTTCTTGCAGGTTATTTTTCGGGCCACTACACTAATCCGTATGTGGTCGCTACTCACTCCGACGGATGCCAGGGAGCGTATGGTTACTGGGTCTATCTATTGGGAGACGGTAGCACAAGCTATCTTCAACCGTTTTGGATGGCGGTCATGTAATAGGATAGGTGTTTAGTTTCCTATCTATCTTTTTTCGCCGGTTGTGGCTATCTCGTTTTCATGCTTTTGCTCTTTGTGAGCCTTTTTGTTATTTGAGACTTTGTTGAATATTTTGCTTATTAATAAGATGGCCTCATGCATCACTCCGATGCAGATGCCGGGGGATAACCTCCTTTTCGGAAGAAAAAGAACTTCATATGTTCATATTCATTTCATATGTTCATGCATAAACAAAGTTGTACCGGTTCATACGTTCATACTCATTTCATTTTGCGGGGACAGAGGTAACCTCATGGGTTCCTCTTTAAATAATGGGATGTAATTAGGTCCATTAACTTCAGCTGTCCCTACGGCTAACAGCTCTAAAAGACGAATCTTTTCAGTTTGTGCTTCCAGTTCCATTATTTCTAGATCCTGCTTAGCTTGCAGTCTTGAGTGTATCCTGGATGATGAAGGCCACTGCAAGGATGCCAAGTGAGCAATTATTTGTGTGAACACATAAATAAATGCATATACAAAAGGAATAACCACATGGAAAGCCTAAACCATCAAAGGTGTAGATCGCAAAAGGAGTGCAACATCACACAAGAGCACTACCAAATGTTATTTCCGATCTATTTTCAAAATTTTAGCCTAAAATTTATATGCCATCTAAGAAAATTTCAAATACGAATTTAGTTTACACATTCATAGTATGAGAAGATCATATTTTTTGCTATGAAGAGATATTGGGCGTACCACTAATATTTATGGAACAGTTTATCCTTCTTTTGCGGGGAGAAGAGTTTATGCTTTATGTATCACCTAATACATGTTATCTTTTAAAATCAAATTTATTGCAATGCAAAGATCATTGTACAGTAGTGCCTAGACGCAATTTTTTCATATTTTCTTATGATTTTTTAGTAGTGCTATCATGCATTATTGGTAGCGATGTAACATCAGCCTTGTCGCACGAGAACTTCTCCCCGCCACAAAGAAATACACGAGCGCATATATGCTTATATACCTCTGCGCCGTCGAGATGATCTGACAGTGCCTTCCAGATTGTTTTTGGCAACATTACTGCAAGATAATGAATAAGAAATTAATATGGTGTCTCGGTTCAACTGACCGGGAATAAATAGGAACATTAGTAAAAGTAATGTGGTGTTTGAAATGAGCTGCACTACTCACAGTTCAGCCAAGTTCCCCACAAGAACAAGAGAGAGAATCTCCGGCGGAACTGTGCCAGTCAGCATATTCCCGTTCAGCCGCCTGCAAGGAAGAAACAAAACTTGTCATTTTGTACTTAGAAGATTGCACCTTCTCTGTATTGGTGGTTTAACATACAATGTTGCAATGCACGTTAATTATCATTTCTTCATCTTTGTGTAATACTTGTAATGTGACCAGAAGTCATACAGATAACGCAGCGTCTGGATGGCCCCGAGCGAGGCCGGTATGGCTCCAGTGAGAAGGTTGTCATAGAGATGAAGAGTGATCAGGCTTGTCAGGTTGCCCAAGGTCGCTGGTATCGATCCGGTGATGTTATTTGCATACAGCTCACTACATGCAAAGACGAGGAGGTCAATCCCTGGTGTAGTGTACGTGCAACAGCAATGTCTCTGCTTGGCAGCAAGGTTGCAGATCTTCTTACAGATACTGAAGATGCTGAAGACCTCCCAGCTCCGGAATCAGGGGGCCTGAGATGCCCGCCTTGCCCAAATCCCTGCACCGCATGCACAGTGGAAACAAACAATCAGAGGCATATTTATGTATATCCTTTAAACAAGGCCGGAGAAATGAGAAAGAAAAGTGAACATACACACGGACAACGGAACCGTCGCTGGAGCAAAAGACATGAAACCAGGTGCAGGGATCGGGAAGGGTTGGATCCCAGCTCTGCAGCACGTTGTTGGGGTCCTCCCACGCCTGCCTTTGCGCGTAGAGGATGTCGCCTTCAGATCTCAACCATTACAAACTAGCGTAAGTATTCCTGGAAACTAGAGTTGCAAATATATGACCATGTGCATGTACCTACGTACCTTCTACGTTGCAGCTTGCAAGAATTGCAAGAGCAAGGAGGCTTGTCAGGAGAGCTACTGCAAAGTGAGTCACCATTGCGCTTGGAGCCTGAGATGTCTTATTTTGGGTTGGTGGTACTGGTGGAGCGATGGCAGGCTTTTTATATGCACTTGTGCAGAAGGAAATTTCCCTCCCTCTACTGAACAAGATGCCAACACACATACGTACGCACATACGCACACAAACGTATGGTTATATGTCTTTGTGACGAAAGATAAGAAAATAGAAACAAATTAACATACTAGGTTATTTTAGTCTTGCAGAGAGTGATTGCCAACCATGTGCAATTATTTAGTTGCCGGCCATGCATCCAGGCCGGCTGGTGAAGAAGTGGCAAATGGAGACATTATGTAAGAAGCAAATGCACGAGTTTTCAGAGGTAGCTTAACTAGGAGAAAAGATTTAGCATGCCAAGGAGGTAGATCTCACTTTTTAGATTAAAAAAATGCTGGTTGATGACCATTTACTACATAAAATTTGCTTACTTGAGACGAACAGTAACCTAGCCAACAGTTCCCTCCCCCTTGCCCCTCCTCCTCGGCGTTGTTGCGGACAGCGCCGGGGTTCTCTTCCATGTGGTCGGCATCGACCGTGGGCTAGGATTTCACAGTTGTGGGCACAGGAACATACGTGGGGGGAGCGGCAGTGCTGGTGTCGGTGCGGCGGCTTCGCTGCTGCTTGTGGCGGAACCGGCGCGGAGGTTGTTGACCGTTGTGGCGGCAGCAATGCTCGCCATCTCCCTCCTGAACAGGAATGGGAGCCACTCTCCTATTTAAAGCGGTGCCCAAGCCAGTGACATGCTTCGCACATGCCCTCCAGTTTGCACTGCTTCGACAATCTTCTACTGTTACGAACAAGGTACTGCTTCACCTCATCCCCATGCACCACTTCCAATGCTGCTTTCCTAGCTCTACCTAGCTTGTGTCTGCTAACTTCCATGTTAAATTTCTTCCTAACTTTCCTTGAAAATGTAGCTAGAGAAATCTTCTCATTATCTCTGAACTTCTCCACATATTTGCTAGCAAGAAAGGGGGCTGTTAGTTCTTTGACATCCCAGACCTTCTCACAAGTGTGCTCTGCAATTAAAGTCTTCACAAGAAAAGATTGTGTCCTATTGTCATTGACAGCCACTAGTTTCCAAGGGCAACCCTCTTCACACACTGCCTCAAATCTTTGTTTATTATTTTTTTTCTTCCTAATTTGCACCCTGTTCTTCACTGCATACTGTGCTACTACTTTCCTAAGGAGCTCCACAGAATCAAAAACCATGCCCAGCTTGAATTAAGGGTTTTCCATGTCAACAGCTGGGTTAAATGGTTTAAACCTATAAATGGGTTTCTCCTTCTTTTTTTTCTTCTTATACTCCTCATCATCAGAGTCACTTTTATGTTTTCTATCCCAGTCATCCTCTTCTGGCAGCTGCAAATCATCTTCATACACATCATCTGTCCCAGGAACATGCCTGTACTCAGCACCAATACTTTTGCCTTTCTCAATCAAAGCATCGTGCACAACAGCATCTACATTCTTGTCATACTCCTCATCATCCTCCTCCATTCCATAATCACTGTCATACCAAGTAGGATCTATGTCTGAATCACATTCATACTCTTCTTCTGAAACTTCTGAATTTTCTGATATATCTGCATCTTCTTGTTGCTCTGAATTTTCTGCCTCCTCTGACAGTTTCTCTGTTTTCATCTTCTTGTCCTTTCTAAGTGGACTAAATATAACTTTGGGTAGAACAGGGCAACCTTTGAACACAATGTCATCTTCCTCCTGCATCTCAGGTTTTCTGATATGCCTGACAAACAAAACCAGTACCTTTGAGTGAACAAAGGCTTTGGCCATCTTCTGACAGTGAACTTCCAGGATGATTTCCACCATATCTGCAAGTGTTTTTCCAGGTGGGCACCAATACATAATTTTCTCATGATCAGGATCATTCAATTGTGCTAGCATGTAGTAGATGTAGTCACTGCAAAAAGTTCTTCTGTCCAAATTGTCAAACCAACATATCTTCTCATCCAAATATGTCAGATTCACTCCCTTCCCCACAAAAAACCCACCATGATGCACCTCCACACTGAATTTCACTGATTCATAACCTACATTCAACAATGGACAGTGCATTCAATAAATACATTCAAAAAACACACTACTAACCCTAGCTGCTATCCTCAAAAATATTATGTGATACAAATCGTAGATGAATACCAACACACCCTAACTACTACTGCTCATTGAAGTCATAAAACTACTACGATGCTCCAGCGATCATCATCTATTGCCGAAGGGAGAAAACCCTAACTAAATTGGGGGAAAACTTACCGTATATCGGCCTCCCATGCGCTTCGGTCCTCAGGAGTGGCAACTCCATCGCCGGATCCACAGTCGTCGCCGATGACTGACTTGCCGCCGACCAGCTTGCCGTGCCAGCGGCGCCGCCTGTCTCCTCTCCCATCGGCGAAGAACACGAACATGCAGAGAACAGAGGAAAGGGGGGCTATGCGCCTTTTGCCCTGGATCCAGGGGTCTTTGTGCAAAAAACGATGCAGTCCAGAGGCCTCACGTGCGCCGCGCGTGACAGCGAAACAGAAAAAACCGGGCGACGACGCGGTTCAGCTGGTGTGTGTGACTTGATTGCACCCGTAACGCAAGTTCTGCGACGGGTTTTTCTGGTTTGCAAGTAGTGTGACTTAAGTGCACCGGCGGTGCAAGTTCTTAGACCGCCAGTGTTATTTACTCAACAAGGTCGGGGAGAATCCTTGCCTGGGGCAACTGATGCAAACGATGGTGTCTCGTGTGGATGTCATCTCCTCCTTGGAGGCGTTATCATTTCCTTGTTTGTTCCCTTCTCAGGCACCTGGGGAAGCCCTAGGCCAGGTTTACTAGGCCACATGAGAGGGCATCGTCTCCTCCTTGGAGGTGTATCCTGGGTGCCCATGGAGTCCACGGGAGTGGGAGCTGGAGGTCGTGATCTCGCCGATCTCTTCGGCGAGGCTTAGGCACATGGTCTCGTCGGTCTCTGCAGCGAGGCTTAGGCACTGTGTCATTTTGGTGATGGTTTCTGCTATGGGCATGAGCCTTTGGAGCGCAACATACAGTGCCAACAACACCAAAATCTAAAGGTATGTTTTATAAGATGACGATTTGACCTGTGAAGATGTACGGGCTAGAATGTTAGCCAACTAAAAGGCAAACTGTCTAACAGTTAGGTGTAGCATAGAAGCGCATGTTGAGATGGATAGCTACACAAGAAATGATCGGTTCAGAATGATATATGTGATAGAGTTGGCATAGCTTGTCCAACATTATTTTTGATAGTTTGGACATGATCCTAGTGCTCAACCATTATAGCTCAGCCTGGACACGATCCGGGCCGGTCCGGTCCCGGTCCGAGCCGGCGTTTGGACCGGCCGCCGGTGGTTCGGTCCGGACCGGACCGAACTGTCAAACGAGCTAGTATTCTAGGACCGGACCGTTGGGGTGCCAGCTCGGTCAGGCCCGAGAGGACCGGCCAGCTTTTAGCTCCTATTTGTTGCCAGGAAGTGTATATTTGCTCCTTTTAGGTCGTATTTGTTGCCAGGCAGTGTATGTTTAGGCATCTGCTGGTTTTGGAGAGTAGATTAATCAAAAGTACAACAACAACACTACTGTTAGCTACTACCTAGGCTGTGTTCTACTGTTTAGGCATCACATACTGACATGGATGTAATATGACAAGTCATCAGTGATCACTACAGTTTTCAGATAAGTTTGGACCGAAACAGCGGAAATATCACAGCCACAAACAACTAATTTGGACAGCAAGCACTGGACTAAATTTGGACAGCAAGAATAACTAAATTTGGACATCATTTCCTTTGTTTTCTGGACATCCACAAACTGATTTTGACAGAAAAGATGGCACAAATCAGGTTAAGCACAAATATCACATCCACAAACATAAGGTCTTATCATCATCGAACGACACGATTACAAACTTGCAATGATAATTCCAAGTCCATGTCAATTGACAAGTTGAACATAACACAAATGAGAGGTTCATCTCCAAGCTAGCAGTGACAATTCATAGTTCATGACTTGAAAGGTTCCAACATAACAGAAATGCAAAAGTAGCCTTCACATGAGAAAGATCACTTTGACATTCATCTCCAAAATAGCAAGATCAACATCCACATGATGAACGTCTACAAGTAAGATAATCAACATTCACATAAATAATACTTGGTATCGTATGACAAGTGAAACATGTAGGAAGAATAGTTACCAATCATTGATCTCCTCCACCACAATGGGTAACTTGATGTTCTCAACATCATCCTCTTCATTCTCATCCCTTGGCTACAAGTGTGGATGTTAGACAAATGCTCACATCACAAACAACAAGACCAAAAAAGAAAGAAAAAAAGGTAAGGAAAAGATGGCAAACATACCACCAGATTCAAGTCAACATGAGCACCCTTGATATAACTTGCACCACAAACTAATGCCTCCACCATAACCGGTTTTAACGAACTCCTATAGTCATCTAATACGACACAAGTTGACAAAATAGTTTGAGGATGAGAAGTTGACAAGTTTATAACCAAAGTTCAATAGTACGAGTTGACATACCTAAAATCCTCCCGGTCGTGCTGAAGGTAGATTCCGAAGACACGGAGGTAGCCGGGATAGTAAGGAACCTCCTGGCTATCTTGGCCATAATTGGGTACCTAGGAGCATTGTCTTTCCACCAACCAAGAAGATCAAGAGCCTTGTTGCGAGGGGCAACCTCATCCTCTAAGTAGTTCCTCAACTCACTCTTTGATATTCTTGTTGAACGGGATGATAAGAAGGACTCGTACCCAGCTTGAACCGGGATACTAGGAATGTTTGTAGAGGAAGATGAGCTTTCTCCATTTCCAGCTCGCTTATCTTGAGCAACACATTTGTCATACAAGGCCGCCAACTCTTTCTCCACGATTTTGATCTCAGATCTAAACCTCGTACTTCCTTCTCCATATAGTTCTCCAAAGGCCCACTCTATGTAACCCATCTTGTACCTAGGATCAAAGATGATAGCATTGGAGTGAATTAGAAAGCATACGAGTAAAAGCAACAAGCATATGAGTAAAAACAGCAACCATTGGAGTAAAAACAGCAAGCATGTGTACCGTGGATCAAAGATGGTTGCGATCACCATGGCATTGTTCTTTTCTTCCCAATATTTGTCAAACTTCTCCAACATTGCTTCACCCATTTCCTTGTAGTGGTCACTATCACTAGTCATTGCATGTTTGATTGCAAGCTTGACGCCAACAATGTATGGGTAGAAGATGTTCGAAATGGGATATAAACTTCCTAAAAATGCTTTTGTCACCTCAGCCAAACTCCCAAGTAATGGAGAGATAAGGTCATACATGTCCCACTCTGCGTTTGTCGGCGCCCAAGCATAGTTGGCAGTCGAACCAGCATGAGAGGTCAAGGCTTCCTTATATCCACGGGCAGTGCTAATCATCTTAAAGGTTGAACTCCACCTTGTTTTACAATCCAGGTGTAAATGATTACCAACTTTGACACCCAAGCTTTTGCAAGTGGCAACAAAAGCATGGAGACGAGAAGGTGACCTCTTGAAGTACTTCACCATCTCTCTCAAGCTGTTTATCAAATTATCTAAGATCGCTGTCCCATCTTGCACGACCAAGTTGAGGATATGTGCACAACAACGGATATGAAAATATTGGCCTTCGAAGTCCTTACCTACAAAATACAAGCATATGAGCATAAATAGCTTCTATATTAGCATATACAACAAGCATATGAGCATAAATAGCTTCTATATTAGCAAAACAGCAAGCATATGAGCATATATAGCTTCTATATTAACATATACAGCAAGCATATGAGCATAAATAGCTTCTATATTAGCATATACAGCAAGCCTATGAGCATAAATAGCTTCTATATTAGCAAAAACAGCAAGCATATGAGCATAAATAGCTTCTATATTAGCATATACAGCAAGCATATGAGCATAAATAGCTTCTATATTAGCAAAAACAGCAAGCATATGAGCATATATAGCTTCTATATTAACATATACAGCAAGCATATGAGCATATATAGCTTCTATATTAACAAAAACAGCAAACATATGAGCATATATAGCTTCTATATTAACATATACAGCAAGCATATGAGCAAAAAACAGGATACAATCATACCTCTCCGAAACAGGAACTTGGCCTTCAAAGCATCGTCGCACCATCATTGTTTGAAGCGTTGTCATGTGACGGACATAATTTTGGTCTCAATATTCCATTCTGTCACACACGCATAGAGAGCATCCGCAATGACATTTCTAGAGTGAGGAGGATCCAACTCTATGAAAGCAAGCACACGGGTTTGTAAGTTCCAATTCCCATCTATATAGTGTGCAACCACACACATGTAAGATAAGGTTTGGTTGCTTGTCCACAAATCTGTAGTTAGACATATGGAGCTCACACCCTTTAGGAGAGATTTAAGCACCTCTTTTTCGTTCTTGTAAACCCTCATGCACTCGGCTCGTATTGCCTTCCTTCCAATGGGTTTATAATTTGGATTCATGCACTTCATTAGAATGTTGAACCACTCATGTTCAACCATTCTAAATGAATACTCATGCACACATATCATCTTAGCAATAAGCTCCTTAACGATTCCTTGGTTGTACTCAATAGAGGGGTGCATTGTTGGACCACTTGTTGGACCATTGATTCTGCGCAGTTCAGGAGTTGTTTGGATGGCATTCCTAGCCATCTTGTCCCTTAAACCTTCACATTTTAACATATGCCTTCCAATAGTTGAGGTGCTGCCACCTTGCGTATACGCATACCTCTTTTTGGGACAATAATTACAAACAGCCTTCAACACCATCTCTCCGGGATGCTCCGTTGATGCCTCTTTGACCTTGTGAAAATGGGCCCAAACATCCGATGACATCCTAACAGGAGCATTGGCTCTTGGCCTCTTGTTCTTTTTCTTTTTCCTTTCTCTTGCCTCCTCCTCACTAGAAACAACATGCACAAGTGATTCCTCGGACATAGTGTCACCTTCTAGTTCATCAGCTGATTCCTTATACCCTTCTGATGTATCATCATCCGACATATCAGCACTCGCTTGTGGTGGGACTATAAACAGATTCTGCTCCTCATATTCCTCATCGTCCTTCTCCTCGTCCTCGTCCTCCTCCTCCTCGTCGTCTTCTACCACCTAACACACATGAGCACACAAATAAGCAAACAACACCTATAAGGTTATATGGAAATATGGCTACATCAAGCATCAAGTAAAGCAAACTTACAATAGTAGGTGCATGAGGCAACTCGGAGCAGGTTGCGGAGCCAGAGGCAGCGGCTTCCGCGGCACGCACGCCGGCACCGGTGCAGTCGGGGAGACGCGGAGGAGGTGGAGGGTGTCTTTTTAACCTACAAATCAACTCTCCCGCTGGGGCATTGGGAAAGTCTTTCGCCTTCCTAATCTGCACCTTAGGCTTCTTCTTCTTCCTCGGAACCGGCGGAGGCAGCGCCGAATCTTGCCTAATTAGGTAATTCACGCTCTTCTCCTTTGCCTTCGCCTTCGCATTCTCCTTACCAGCACCCTTTCCCTTCTCATTCCCCTTCTCCTTCACCATTATCTACAAAAAAACAGCACATAATATCTGCAGTCAGTACATCAATCAAGTGCAAAAAAATCATCTTCTTCTTTTTGTAGCATAGAAAATCATCTAGTACTAGTGCAAATAAACATAATTATCTCCTGACCATTATCTACAAAAAAACAGCACATAATCCCCTTCATCCATTAACATCACTCAATAAGACATAAATGTATTGCAAGGACTGGAGCTGTAACTAACTATTACCACATAAACCTGGATAAACTACCTATCGCCCTTAAATTAGTAGTCAATTGACCAGTAAAGTTAATAGATTTCTTACGAAATCTGAAACATAGTAGCAGCATCAGGTTGTAAGGGGCTATTGATACCGCTCAGCATAGGTTAAGTTCCAAAAGCAATTAAAGGTTGCAAGCACTTACCAAAGTATAGTAAACCAAACAAGCTATCATAGTCTATTGATGGTTCACAAGCACAGTGGGGAAAAGGTGCCTATTGATTACTAGTACTTCATTCCCATTCTCCTTCACTACATCTCCTGAAACTCTTGACTAATTATCTCCTGACAACTTATCAGGTCAAGCAACACCTGGTGCCTATATGCCAAATCCTGGGAATGCATCTTTCAGTGCTACAACTCAATCCTCTCATGCACAATTCCCAGGCATGTTACGCATGTACCATCTGCAGCAGCCTCCCTCAATCGTAAGTCCACATCCAATGGTATAGGTTAGAGAAAGATTACGTCTTCCTCTTCGTGGAGCTCGGTGAGGAACCAGGGAAGGACGGACCGACGGCATGCTGGCCTTGCTGCCTCCCCGATGTACACGTGCTCCTCCAGCTCGGACTCGGATGAGATGGCACCGTCGGTGAAGGGAGAGGCCGCGGGTCAGGCTGAGCCACGGGCAACGACGCCGTCGCCTTAGGGTTAGGGTTAGGGATAGAACAGAGGAGGAGGCACTGCCTCTGTTTGCAGAAGGAATCGAGCGAGGAGGGGGAATGGAATGAGGGGGGAGGGGGTTGCTCGGCTCGGGGGCTCGGGGCCTCGATCTGTTACACAGTTTATGGGCCTTGCGCCATCGGTCCGCTCGGTCGGCCCGGTTAAAGACCGGACCGGACCGAACTTTTTTCAGTCTGTTTTCTGGGCTCGGACCGGTATATTTTCCTATCAGGCCTGGACCGTGCGGGCCGGTCCTAAACGGGCCACGAGCGGGCCGCAAAGCCCGCTCGTGCCGTCCAAGTTGAATTATAGCTCACAAACTTCAGATTTCTTAAGCTGATTCCTCCTTCATTCTTCTGTTGGAACAACTTATCTCATCCCATCCAAGGAGAACATCACCCATCATTCTCCTCATGCCACCAGACTATCCTTGACATTTGCAAAAGACCAGCACATATCTATACCCCTATATAGTGTGCGAATAATTTTAAAAGATGGTCGTTGGATGAAGCCAATCCGACGGTGCAAAGATGGCAAATCCGAGCACTACTGGCCGTTAGATATCATTTACATTCCACCAGATTTTGCCACATGTACAATTTAGAAGACTCCATGGTAGAACTTAAGCATAATGCACAAACCTCAAAACACAAACACTTCTCCTTTGTTCTATAATCGTCCGTATCATAATTGCCCAAATTTTTTTCTACATGAATAGCCATTATTTGTTTTTACTTAATGCTTTACAACGCACAATTCCATGAATCTTAAAATAGATTAGTTTTTTATAAAAACTAATTGGTTTTGAATGAGATGAATTATAAGAATTAAACGAACATTTACATTATGCATATATGACTCAAAGCTAAATGCTATAATGTGGTATTTATTCATTATTTGGTTGTCAAATCTCGTGCGTGCAATGCACGTGTACCTTACTAGTGTCGTCTGAGATTTGAAACACACACATTCCATACATATGGAACATAGATGATTTGATCGGGACATCTTTACTGCCACTTGACAAGTCCTTCTTCGACCAATCCATGAAGCAGTTCTCACTGCTATTCTTGGTAGACCGAAACCTTCAGTTCTTCATATATCCCCAAGAGCTTTGGTTGCCTACCCAGCTTTTATACAACTGAATTTTTTTCTTCGAAAACTGGATAACCCTTATGTGGTTGATATTTTTATTCAAAGCCTACAATTTTATGGCCTTTCCTCAAGCCATAAGGAGGGACCTCAAAATTAGTCTTCAGGGTAGGGATTGTTTGTGTCCTGTTGTTCCTTATTTGTCCTGTCAAATTACGTTTTGATGTACTTTCTCACCCAGATAAGTATTGTACTATGAAGGTCTTTCCTCAAGCAATAAGCTGCTTTCGCTGAGCAATTTCCTTATAAAATTCACGTGTTTAACTGCTTAAACCGAAGGATTTCTTTACGAAATTCCTACTGTAACTGCTAAAAGCGTAGATAGAGCTAAAAAATCATACAGATTTTCCAGTGGGTATTTGATAGTTGCACCATCGTATGAAATTCGTGCTCAGCGTGCTATTGTAATTAATATGTACAAACTCTCGAAAGTGCACTGGGAAGGTTATCTAACAACAAATGTTGTGACTATACGATTAAAACAAAGGGTGTCTTAAAAAGTTCATTGTTTGGGTGAATGAAATTTTTAGCTTCTTAAGTTCATCGATTGGCAGGGTGGCCACAGGCACAACCCAAACGGAACCTTACATTTAAGCAGTCATCAAAACTTCTGCAGGTGTCGATTTCATGTACTTACATCAACCTTAGGTATTCACATATTATTAGAAAATGGGAATAATATTGCTCTTTCAAATGATGTTACTAGTATTGCTCTAGTACATTTCCCCCATAAATTGGGTCCCGCTTCGGTACAACTCCCTCATAAAACGTATAAAGGGTAGTATGGACTTTTCACAAGTCGTATCCATTTTATGATGGGTTGTCCAGTATAAGCGAGTTGGCCACGAGCTGCTGAGAAATAGGCAATTTCTCGATTAAATTAATCCACGAGTAAATCACTAGCATGGCATTGACACAAATAAATGCATACTGATATTCAGTCAAGCAAGCACATACTACGCTAATTGCAGAAAGATCTACGTATAACGCTAGCATGGCTAAAACAGAGAACAGTAGGAGCGGGATAAACGAGTTATACCCTCCAGTAGGCCATGCAGAGGCCGCGGCTTTGGTGGCAGCAGCGGCGTCCTCGGCGGCCTTCTTATCGGCTTCAGCTTTCTCGGCGGCGGCACGTTCGGCGTTGATGGACATGGTAATGATGAAGGCGACGCGGACGTAGAGGAAGTAGACGATTGGAAGCGAGCAGTCGCATAATCGCTGCCCAAAAACCTATTCGCCCCTCACCCCGTACAAGAACCAGAAGGGCGTGGTTTCAGAGACCTGCTCTCCCGTCGACCGTGTACTACTTGTGATTTCTTATAGTGCAGATTATATAAGAACAAACAATGACGTACATACATAAAAATATTTCTGAAAAAATCGAAAATATTCTTGAACAAAATTGTGAACAATTTGTAAAAGTCGGATATTTTTGAAAAAATAAAATTATTTATGCAACTCCAAACTTTTCTGAAAATGCAATAATTTTGAAATTCCGATTTTTTTTGGAAAAAGTGAAGAATTTTTTGCAATCCTAGCATTTTTTATAAATGTGAACAACTTTTGTAATCCTCAACAATTTATAAAAATGCAAACAAAATTTCAATATTCCATACAGTTTTAGGAAAACATGAAAAAATAATCAAAAACATGATTTTTCCTGAAAAACACACACATTTCTAGAAACTCCGACCAAAATTTGGAAAAGGCAAACATTGTTTTTGGATCAGTGAAGAATTTTGAAAGAAGAAACATTAAAAAAAATTCATTTGATGCATAGATGCAACTTGCATGCAGGCTAGTGACGGCGTAGGGTTCGTACAACGCTGTGCGGGCGATACCGGCCGATTAAAAAACAGACGAACGTTGCCCCTCCTAGACCTACTTAAGCTTTTACGTATTCCTACGTAACATCCTTCCACGAAAACTAAATGCCCCCCCCCCCCCCCCCCTCCCTCCTGATTTTCAGGGGGTGGGCCCGATGCCTTCACTAATATCCAATTAGCTGCTGCCAAATCATCTTTTACGTAAGATAAGTAACAATCTGCACGTAGATGTAGCATTGCTCGTCCCACCTCGCGACGCCAACAGGTCGTTGGCCACCGTAAATACCTTTATTACTCAAGTACGACAAGCATTGGTCTTCATTGAACCCATGTGCAGGATCTGGAGTGGCACTAGGAGTCTTCACCGGTTGCGAACTAGCGAAGTTTCCTACTGATTTTTCAGATTCTACAAAAAAAAATCTTTGATGTCCGATGTCTTTTTATTTATGTTTTTAACTCGCACATAGTTTTGTCACACAATATATCAAGTTTGGCTCTGCCAGAGGGGAGAGTCTGCACACGTTTTATTTCCGACTCCACGGAACGGGTCCAATTTTTTTCGCTCGTTCGACTGACCATTCGTAGCATGCACGCCAATGTTCAGTGAATATCGACACTTTATGTATTTCCTACTGTTTTTCCGGCCAAAAAACCCTAAAACACTGCCCGCACATGAAGCAACATGCGTTCGGTGTCCGAACTCTTTGAAACTTTGTGTGGGCCACCCGGATGGGCGTGCCCACCAGCTGGCAAATTTTTGTGTTCATCTGAAGATGAGCAAAATTTGACCTACGCCAGCGGAGGCCGTTCAGGTAGGAACAAATGGCCTGTCTGGAAGGACGTTTTTTTCGACATCCTTCACATGAAATATTTTTATATGACATTGTATCCACATGAGAAGCATGCACGCCAATTTTTAATGCATTTCGACACTTTATGCATTTTCTATGATTTTCTGGGCCGAAAAACCGTAAAACACTGTCCGGATGTGACACAACATGTGTTCGATGTAAGATTTCGTTCATTTCTGGCATGGGGTACCGGTACTCCATGCAAAAAAGAACGAAATCTGACACCGAACGCACATTGTGTCACATCCGGGTAGTGTTTTAGGGGTTTTCGGCCCGGAAAATCATAGAAAATGCATACAGTGTCGAAACGCGGCAAATTTTGGCATGCATACTTGTGATGGTCATTCTAGCCCACGAAAAAAATCTGAGCCTGTTTGAAAGATGTAAAGAAGAGACATGCACCCGAGGATCCCTTTTGCCCACACCGAAACCCCTACCTTCCACATGAAGTACCTGAGCGCAATCAAGGAATGTACCCAACTTCTGCTAGCGCGTGTGGGGCCCCATCCCAGTACCCCACGCCAAAAATGAATGAAATCTAACACCAACGCATGTTGTGTCAGGTCCGTGTAGTGTTTTATGGGTTTTCGGCCCGAAAAATCATGGAAAATGCATATAGTGTCGAAACGTGACAAATTTTGGCATGCATGTTTGCCATGGTCATTCTAGCCCGTGAAAGAAATCTGAGCCCGTTTGACGGATGTGAAGAAGAGACATGCACCCGAGAATCCCTTCCACCCATACCAAAATCCCCTGCCTTCCACATGAATTACCTAGGCGCAATCACGGAATGTACCCAACTTTTGCCAGTGTGTGGGGCCCCACCCCAGTACTCCACGCCAAAAATAAACGAAATCCGACACCGAACGCACATTGCGTCACGTCCGAGCAGTGTTTTAGGGTCATTTATTCATACTCCAAAAAGAGCACCGGTTGAGAGGAGTGTGACATGCTAGGGCAGACGAATGCATTCATGAGCATATAATTTTTCTAATTTTAAGGCTTATGTTATTTGTAATTTTTGTCATTATCAATCAAAATAAATGTTTTTATGTCCTAAACATTTATTGAAAATTGTCAAAAAATTGGATGCTTCTGTAGTTTATGATTTCTTGGCATTATCAATCAACATGATTTTTTTTGAAACGCAACCAATTTTTCAATTTATGAAAATTTCACGCATTTGGAAAATTAGGAAAAGGAAAAAAAGAAACAAAAACCAGAATATAACAGAACAAAAAATGGTTTTAAAAAACACAAAAACACTGACATGAATATTCACAAAGCTAGATTTGCCACATAAGTAGCCAGAAAGAAATCCTCCACTTTGAACTAACATATCTCTTTATATATTTTTTTGAAATGTTCATGGTTTTAAAAAATGTTATTCATACTTTAAAAAAATGTTCATAATTTTTTTTAAAGAATTATCAGAAATTGTTCAAGTTGGTCGAAAAGTTGTTGAATTTTCAAACACTATTCTATTTAAAATTTTATATAGAATTTCCAACAAATGTTGGAAAAAGTTGAAAAGGTGTCCGAATTCTAAGTTGGTGTTACCTCTGCCCGGGATTTTTAGGCTAGAAAGCTACCGGTGGAGGTCCGCTTTTGTAAGCAGGTTGGTTTTCCCTACACCTGAATTTAATAACCAATTTGTTAGTCAATGCAAATTAATTGCAAGTTGTTAACCGAAAGCTCGATTGGGGCCATGGGCCATGCCGCCAATATATATATATATATAGGTGCCTGGACATATGGGACACCTAGGTGCCTGGACACCTTGCCTCTCCGCCGTCGGATCGTGTTTATCGGCTGATTTGGAAACCAATATAAATGTATCAATTGCTAGTTAATTTGGCAGGTTTTAATTTGGGGACCATCTCATGCATCCGTGTCACGTGATATAAAGGCAGAGTATTAAGATGTCATAGGGAATAAAAGTTGACATTTATTACTTCCCTATATAGCATTTATTCCTTTTTTGTATAACAAATCAAATTAGGAGTGGTACGTATGACACATGATTTTATTGGATATATACGAACCCTGCGAATGTACGTAATTTTGTTAGTAGGTATTACACACCCGTATTAGATAGTTAGGAAACAAAATAAAATGTAATAGATTAAAAAATAAACTATTAGGTATATACGTACCTACATATGTACATAATTACGTTAGTAGGTATTAGATACCCATAGTAGATAGTTAGGAAAGAAAAACATGTACAAGATTTTGTTAACATGTATTATATACTCGTATTAAATAGTTAGAAAACAAAAAAAGAATGTAATATTTCACAAAATAATTTATTGAGTATATATACCCGCGTATGTACGTAATTTCGGTAGTAGGTATTAGATACACGTATTAGATAGTTAGGAAACAAAAACATGTACAAAATTTCATTAATAGGTATTAGATACTCGTATTAAATAGTTAGAAAACAAAAATAGAATGTAATATTTCAGAAAATAATTTACAGAGTATATATACCAGCGTATGTACATAATTTCGTTAGTAGATATTAGATACCCGTATTATATAGTTAAGAAACAAAAACACTTAAAAAATCATTAATAGGTATTAGATACTCCTATTAAATAGTTAGAAAACAAAAATATAATGTAATATTTCAAAACATAATTTACCGAGTATATATACCCGTGTATGTATATATTTTCGTTAGTAAGTATTAGATACCCGTATTAGATAGTTAGAAAACAAAAATAAACATATTAGATACCCGTAGTAGTTCAAAAAAATAATTAAACATTAATACGATTTATTGTATAGCAAGTGTTGCATGTCTAATAGTGAAAAATGGAAACAAAAAGGAACTATGGAAAGTCTTGCATGAAGAATAGTTAGGAAACAAATCAAACAGTCATTATGTAGCGCTACATACCTAAAACAATCAAGGTGCCCGGGCACCTAGGTGTCCCAGATAATCAAGCGTGGTAAAAGAAAAGCGATGCATGCGAGAGCGTTGAGGGATGCGAGGCAATTTGGCAATTAATTTAGGCTAGTTAATATCCTTCACTCGTGCTCACTAATTGGGCAGATTCAAAACCAAAATCTCGCGCCGATGTGCCTTGGTCTTGCCATCTTGGCAATCCTGTCGGTTGGTCCAATAAATTCGGACGCAGTAATTCTTAAGTTTCCAGCCTCTCTTATTTTCAGAAAGACGTGTCAGCTCAAGGGGTCAGCCTCTTAGCATCAATTGCTAGAGGTCTACTGTTCAATTCCTAGCACCGGATAATATAGATTTGTTTTATGAATTTTTACACCCCGCAAACAACGCACTTCCTACAGGCTACAGCCGTGACCAATTGGCGTACGCCCTATACATCATTTCGGCAGGCGGGCGACGTAATTTTGGAAAAAGGCCATCCTATCCTTTCTTGTGAAAGGGTACGAAGAAATCTAGACCATTGATGTGTTTAAAGGGGTTGTAGGGACGCAGAAGTGAAATTTTCAGTGGTAGAGGTCTGTTTCCTTATCCTTGTCGTACGTTTCTATAGTCAAACAGGTCGACATCATGGGTGTTGACAATAAGGGATGCAAAATGTGGACCACCCCGTATCCAACTTTTGACCTGCTCACGCGAGCTTCAAGACCAACATGATAAACAACACTAGCCCCGCAGAGAAGAGAGAGAGAGAGAGAGAGAGAGAGAGAGAGAGAGAGAGAGAGAGAGTGGGGGTGGGGGGGGGGGGGGGACACTGGACTACAAACCTATATAAACTCGTGCCGATCCATCTTATTTTAGACAAGGAACTTGAGTAGTTTCACAAGTTACAAATAACTTGGCTAGAGATGGCATCGTCGTCGATCGGAGTTTGTTTCAAAGCTCGTGGTTTGGTCGTGTTTGTGCAAGCCATGCTTCTCATGTGCGTGGTGATCATGAGCAGCAGCTACACAATCCATGGCGCTGGCCGAGGTATGAGTTCCAATTTGTTTTCCTGTATATTTAATTATTTTCTGGAATACTATACATGTGTTTATTTTGAATCCTTTTTTGTTCTAACTAGATAATACCCCGCGCGTTGCTGCGGGAATTGGTTACAATATATTTTGATGAGATTTAATTTTTGTATACATGAATATTTGATTGGCAGAGAAGTAAAACTAAAAAATACATACAATTTATTTTACTATTTAACTGTTAAGATTACATGTGTACATGTTGAGAAAAATATATTACTGGAATAATCTATTTAGTTATATAGAATATGATGGTGCACCAAGCATTGATGTGGTACTCTTCGCTTGCATTAAGGGTCTTGTTTAAGAAAAAGAAATATAAGGCTAAATTGGCACTGACAATTTCAACAACAACAATGTGACATGGACAGAGTATATATCAACTTTTCTTGCACAGAGGGCCTACCAGGCAACATCAATCATAATTAGGTGAAGTCAGCACATCAATTATGTATGTTAACAAAATCGTGCATTTTTTATTTATCCCTGTAGTTCCCATGATTGTCAGAGATAATCGAAATTAAATGGTGATGTGACTGATTACAACTTTCCTGCTGCAAAGAACTCTATTATGTCATGGCTTCCTCTTGTGGTTGTACTGCAAATTCTTTCCCGCAGACTAAAAAAACGAAGTTGTATAGATGTAACTGAGGAGGGTGTTCTCATAATCTATACTTTAGCATAGAAATACTCCACTGGAAAAGTAAGGAATTAGCGTAAGGCCCTTGTATATGCACCAAACTTAATAATTAGGCTTGTTAGCTTACAAAATATGACAAAGGGTACAATTCCACATAAATATAGTTATCTGAGTACACGCAAAATCTAACTGACAAAATGGAGATTGCAGGACAAGATGAGTGAGAGGACTGCATCGGACATCGTTCGCCATGAGTTTAGTACTCACAACAAAACATTAATCGCTTCCTCCCATTAAATCCAAACTCTTTTATCCAGTACATGAACAAATTGAATGGGTACGAAGCAGGTGTCCATCGATTGGGAATTAATAAACACATCATTATTCTGAAGGAGTGAGAATCGCTGATAATTGAGGAGAGCGTACCCGTAGCCGACTGCTGATCTTTGGCAACCCCTTGGTAGGCAGCATGAGAACAGAACACATCAATACTATTCCTGAAAAAAGCATGAGAAAATTAGACATATACTATTAGCAATCAAACACATGTCCAGGACTCCCGGCAACATGTCCAAGACAACTGAAAGAAAATGAAAATAGCATTGTATAATATATGAAGAGCATGAGAACATATACATAGGTAAGCATTGAGATCCATATTCCCATGTAGTTAAAAATGACAATCACATGCAAGCAACTAACCAATAATCATAGAAGGTATTACTTTGACAATACTTTCAGTTAAGCGGCCGATTTTATTTGAAGCAAGGGCAGATAGGAGATCAAAATGGACTCTCTGCAGAATATTCGTGAAAAGAACAGACTAAATTCATGCAAACTGATAAAAGTATTTTCATGTGGCCATGATTCTGACCGTCAAGAGGGCAATACTGAATGCCTTTACTGAACCTAATTAATCTTCTGCTTCATCCATACTCCCCTCTTTAATTAAGAAACTGTTGGGAGATCGACAAATAATAGATACGAAGAGATCGACCAGTGGACTGCTCATAAAAGTATAGATCCAAACTTCTCTAAACAAAACCCAATGCACATGTATGTGCAAATGCAGCAGAGCAGATCGTTAAATCATAATATGTGATGGTTAATTGGTTACTAATTCAAGATCAAGTGCAATATGTCAATAATGAAATTATTGTCCTTTAGATTCCAAAATGAAAAAAGAATTAGGGAAAGGGTCATGCATTACCCATTTAGCTTGCACACGGTAACATTGACACCAACAATAGGAAGGAGTTCAGTTTGCACACTGCAATAAAATTCCACGTGCTTAAGGTGGCGCTAGCGGTATTGAGAAGACAGGAGAGACATGGGTAAGGAAATTGGTTTGGTAGTACATGCGAACAAATCTCAACTGCAAATAGGGCTTCTTCTTCCTCTCTCACCTCAAACCATGCCGACCGGCTGGCCGTGCTCCAGGCCGGAGGAAACGGAGGAGGTACTGAGGGCTGTACCATGGGCGGCGGCGGCAAGATTCTTTGTGATGCCACGACTATGCGGGGTGGCGGGCATGTGAAGCCGAGGCAGAAGATTGATGGTGGTCATCCAAACGAACCCATGTGGGAGCCAACGAAGAACTATTGGCATGCAGCGGTTCCATCCAGGCACGATGCGGTGGCGCTGCATCCAACCCAATCTTGGCATGAAGGTCGCTCGCACCGGAGCTCAGTTTTGACAGCCGCAACTCTATAAGAAATATGTATGTGGGAAGATGAGATGCGTGAGGAAGTGAGAGATGATGCATCTGTGATCTTCTTCCAGTTATAAAAGGAATGCATCATATGTTACGAATAGGAAAGGATGGATAGCTTCGAGGACAGGACTCCAAACGCATCAAGTAAAAACTGAATTCTAAGTAAATGACGAATCGTTTTAGTGACCAGAGTTTGCTGCGTACTAAAAAAATCTTGTGAAAATGATGTGTCGCTTCGCTGACCTGGATCTTTACGTACTAATGAAAAACCGAGTCCCATGATTTGTTGATGGAATTGTGTGGGCGCCAGCTGTTGGGTTAGTGATGATGTGGCTGCATATAAAATCAGTTTTTGCTTAGATGGCATGGTTGCTGATGTGGACAGCTTGCATGTTGAGATAAATGAGGTAGTGGGGGTGAACTTTTTAAGTATATAGAATTTGCTCCCATCTATATTTAATTAGTTTGTGCTTTGATCTTTTTTGCCTATGCAATCCCGCGACCGTTCTTCCGCGAGCCGAAGACACCGGAAGTGCACCTACCAGCAAAATGTCTCGTCCCGCCTTGCCACTAGCGGGTGAATCAGCTTCGTCTAGAAAACAGAACAATAAGCGAGTTGTTGAATAAGCAATAGGGAAGCATCCTCTATGGGCGCATGCATGTCGTGTATGGTGATATCAAGCATCTAGCTGATACAATATCTCAAAAGGAAGTTTACACGTAGTCAGCAAATATATGTAACCACCATGTGTTGTGTGAAAAACATTCATGTGAAATCTATTTATTTCCGCATCGTTCTCCACCGACATCAAATGTGATATCGATCATGTTAGCTTGTGGTTCTCAAAAGTGCATTACAGAGTCAGCAAATATATGTAACCCCTGTGTGTTGTGTCTACCGAATAAAACAATTTTCATGTGAAATATATTTACTTCCTCGTCGTTCTCCACCGAAATGAAATGCTTTACATGAAGGACCTATGATTTCCTCTGAACAACGAGGCGGCCCGAGATTATCAAGAGCTACCCAAACATAGTTCGGGCTACTAACTGCCATGCATGCTAGATTACTCAAAACAAACTATTCTAAAGTTGATTTTGAAGTTCCCGTGCACTGAAAAATTGTTACTCTTTCCTTCTTGTTGCGGCAGCTAAGGCAAAGTCCTCATCCCCTCTAGGCTCCAAACTGAAGGCTTAATTTGACGGCAGAGGATGAATAGTATGATGAGCAGTGTCTCGAAGGAAAGGAGAGGAGCGTTTTCCATCAACTTCAGAGGGCTGCCACGATGGTGTGTCGCACCATCCTTATGAACTAATGCTCCACCAGCTATCCTTATTTTGCATGGATTACGTGTAATCTTCTGCAACTATCCTTATGAGGGCATGTACAATGGTGCTATCTTAGGAATGTCACGTATGATAAATGATGACATGGAGGAGAGATAACTCATAAGAAAAGGCTTGTCTTCTCTTATTTAAGAGAAGACAAGAGGTGATCTCTTAGCATAATATGTCTCACCACATTTTTAAGAATTGCTAGTTATTGAAAATAAGACTAAAAAATGACCCATTGTAGACAAAAAGTTTTGTCATCTCTAAATCACATGCAAGACTTAAGATAAGACTATTTTATCAACCATTGTACATGCCCTGAACTACTGCTCCACCTGCTAGAATAGAGTAGATCCCGCCGTGTGCTTGCATTTATATACTACCAAGTCACATCTTTTTTATTTTTTGCCCAAAGGAGAAACAGCAGCCTCCATCTCTCTGTATTTCGGCCCAGGATAACTAGACCATCGCATGCACATAGGCCCGATTTAAGTGAGCCGAAAAAGGAAAAAGGCACATCAGCCCCAATTTTTTTGGGCGTCCCTATATCTCCCCTACAGAGAGCTAGCCAAAAATGCTACACACACAGACTCCCACCTCACGGACTTTACGGACCTGCTGAGTTGTCCTGTTTTAATTTGTCTAATTAATCTCCTTCTCCTAATTAACCACCCCCCCCCTCCCTGATTTTAACTGGTGGGCTGGGTGCCCAGGCCCGTAAACCCCCCGTAACTCTCCGTCGATGTAGCAAAGCCGGAGAGCTAGCCCAACTTCCGATCGGCCGAAGGAGCGAGCAAGATGGGCCAGCCCACGCACGCTGCAGGCCACAGCTTCTTTTTTTTCATATTTCATTTTTACTTTTGTACCTTTTTATGCTTTAAATTATTATATATATTGAAAAAACTCTAGTAAACACATTTCCAAAATGATGGTCAAGTATTTGAAAAATTTTCAACAGGTATTTGAAAAATATTGAACAACTATTTATTAAATGTTTTTTTGTGAATAACTATTTATAAAATGTTAATCAAGCAATCGGAGAAATGTTGAATGTGTACAGAAAAATTGTTGATCATGTAATAAAAATATGATGAAATCTTTTGATCATTTATATAAAAATGCTAATCAAGCATTTTTAAAAATAAATGTTGAACAAGTATTTACAAAATGTTAATCAAGCTTTAAGGAAATGTTAAATGTATATAGAAAAAATATATTAAATACGTGATAAAAAATGTGGACTGTCCCGTCTCCAAGTTTTGACCTACTCACGCCAGTTTCCAGATTAACATGATAAACACTAGCCCGGCAGAAAAGAAAAATAAATAAGAAGAGACTACCCTTACAACCCTATATAAACTCTCGCTGATGCAACTTATTTCAGACAAGGAACTCTCACAAGGAACTTGAGTAGTTTCACAGGCACTGGTAGAAAAAGGGCCTATAGTCCCGGTTCGTAAGGGCCTTTAGTCCCGATTCCTAAACCGGGACTAAAGTGTCGGTACTAATACCCTGACCCTTTAGTCCCGGTTCAATCTAGAACCGGGACTAAAGGGCGCGGCCACGTGGAGCTCCACCTTTAGTCCCGATTGGTAACACCAACCGAGACTAAAGGAAAATTTATGATTTTTTTTGAAATTTTTTTTGATTTTTTTTATTTTCAAACTTCTGAATTATTTTAACCTCTAGTCTGTAATCACCACCCCTCATCACTTCTCAATTTATCCTCTAATCACCCCTCATCATTCTAAGTCATCTAACTTCTCGAACGGTCACCCATCCTCCCACTCCCCCAGCCTGAGCACGCTAAACTTTCGGGTTCTATTCTCCCTCGCTCCAAGTTTGCACTTGTTGTTTTCCTGACAATAGTAAGATGTCAATCCTATTAAGCTTCAGGAATTTTGCTTGAGCATGAAGTGACACATTTCACTGTTTGAGTTTGAAACTATTGTTTTAAAAAACAATAATTATTTAGTAACACTAATATTTCTTGAATAATTAGTTTGACCACAGTTTGACCAGATTTGACCAAAATTGAAATAACTAAAATAATTATTTAGTAACACCAATATTCTAGAATAATTAGTTTGACCATTGTTTGACCACAGTTTGCCCACTGTTTGAATATTTTTCAATTTTTTCCACTCTAGATCTTAAAAGCCCCGTAACTTTTTTTCTATTAGGTTTTTGAGGATTTTGAAAATGTTTAACGGGGTTCCCCCCATTAAATTTGGATGTAACTTTTCGAGTAGATGATTTTTCATATAAAGAACTTTTTCATCCGAGTTAGTATGCAAAAGTTATGCCCATTTTTACAAATTTCAGAGAGATTTTGCAAATAAAGTCAAAATTCACATTTGCAAATTTTCCCAACAACTAGACCACATATCACATGAGAAACTTATTTTCTTTTATTTTTTTTGACATTTCCATTATTTTCTTTTATTTTTTTTAAAACTGAAAAGGCGATCCAAGGGGGGTAGAGTTTGAAAATGGGACCTTTAGTACTGGTTCGTGGCACGAACCGGGACTAAAGGTCTCAACCCCATTAGTCTCGGTTCGTGCCTCAAACCGGGACTAAAGGTCTAATCTTTAGTCCCGGTTTGAGGCACGAACCGGGACTAAAGGTCATCGCACCCTTTAGTCCCGGTTCATGTCTTAAACCGGGACTAAAGGGCCCGAGTGAACCGGGACTAATGCTTTAGCCGCACGAACCGGGACCAATGCTCACATTAGTCCCGGTTCTAGACTGAACCGGGACTAATGCCTTAGCCGCACGAACCGGGACCAATGCTCACATTAGTCCCGGTTCTAGACTGAACCGGGACTAATGGGCTGAGCCGGCCTGGACCATAGCCCTGTTTTCTACTAGTGAGGTTACAAACTAGCTATGGCGTCGTCGATCGAAGTTAGTTTCAGAGCTCGCAGTTTTGTCGTGTTTGTGCAAGCCATGCTTCTCATCTGCGTGGTGATCATGAGCAGCAGCTACACCATCCATGGCGCTGGCCGAGGTACCAGTTCTAATTTGTTTTCATGTATTTATTATTATTTCCTGGAATACCACATATTAGTTTTTTTGTATCTTTTTCTGTTCATATGACGCTGTTCGATTAATTGGTTTGTGCTTCGATCTGTTTTGCACATGCAGTCCCGCGGCCGTTCTTCCGCGAGGCGAAGACACCGGAAGTGAACCTACCAGCATATTCCTCGTCCCGCCGTGTCACTAATAGTTGAATATAAGCTTACTCTAGAAAAAGTACTGTTGAATAAGCAATAGAAAGCATGGTCTATGGGCGCATGCATGTTGTGTATGGTGATATCGATCATGCCTGCTGATACAATTTCTCAAAAGTGCATTTACAGTGTCAGCAAAATATATGTAACCACTGTGTGTTGCGTCTACAGAATAAAACAATTTTCATGTGAAATATATTTATAACCTCATCGCTCTCCACCGAAATCACATGTTTTTTATACGAAGCACCTATGATTTCGGCCCAGGATACCCACCCCATCGGATGCAAGAAACAGCAGCCACCGGTTTTCTGTATTTCGGCCCAGGATAACCACCCCATCGGATGCAAGAAACAGCAGCCACCGGTTTTCTGTATTTCGGCCCAGGATAACCACCCCATCGCACGCAAATGGGCCCGATCTAAGTGGGCCAAAAAATGAAAAATGCGCCGTTGCCGGGGATCGAACCCGGGTCACCCGCGTGACAGGCGGGAATACTTACCACTATACTACAACGACTTGCTTGCTTTAAAATGCAGGAACAAGTTGACATTTGCAGCGGCACAAGGCAGGATGTGACAGTAGATGATACTCCGCACGATTATTGCGGGAATAGTTTGCAACATATTTCAATGTGATTTATTGTATGAAACATGAATATTTAAAATAATACTCCCTCTGTTTCTAAATATTTGTCTTTCTAGATATTTCAACAAGTGACTATATACAGAGCAAAAAAAGTGAATCTACACTCTAAAATATGTCTACATACATCCGTATGTGATAGTCCATTTAAAATGACTAGAAAGACAAATATTTAGGAACGGAGGGAGTAATATAAAAAGCTAAAACTAAAAAACATATAAGTTATGATGTTTGATTGAAAATTCTCATGTATGCTTGCATGTTGAGATGAGTGTTTTTCCATAAATGTCATGATGAAGTGGCATGCTTGTATGTTGACACACATATGATAGTGGGGGTGGGCCTTTGCTCATGCATGTTGTGCGAGATGTGGCATACTTGCACGTTGAGAGAAATAGTTAATGGAGGCAAGCTATTTAGATATAGAAGATTAGCATTTATGTGAAATTTTTTATGGAAAACAATATATATAGGTCGATTGGTCGTACACAGAAATCACCCGCTCCATCGCGCGCAAGAGGAAAAGTCGCCTCCTCACCATGTCCAACATAGCCATGCTTTTTCACCCCACCTCGGCACCTACATCTAGCCCCCCCCCCCCCCCCCCCCCCCTCTCCCTTCTCAGGGAGCTCCTAGACTACTTCTATCGCATGATTTTTTTGGAATTTTTTCTTCCACCATGGACCTTGAGCACAGCTCAATAATGAAGTCCTCCAAGCGCATCAAGCCTGACGGAAACACCTATACTATGGGGAATGAGTAAAAAGCGGAGCTCGTCACATGGTGCTACTAAATTGGATATTGTAGTTATTCTGTCTTTGTTTTGACGAGAAGCATGATTTATGTCACACCAGACTAACACAACTAAGGTGCCTTGTTGCATGTCTCCATGACCCACATGGCATAAGACACACATTCCGCTACATGAGCAATTTGTGTCGCTCTGTTTTCCCTTTGACCTCCTGGGTCCCGATAAAACTTCAAAGAGCTGGATTCGCTTAACAGATCATTGTGTATGTGTGTGTGTGTGGGGGGGGGGGGTGCGATCTTGTGAAGTTCACCCCCCCCCCCCCCCCCCTACTGGTTCGAAGACGGGCCTTCTTCAAACATGCCTTTGTAAGTGGCTAAAAAATTATTAGCCAACCAATGCCAACACCATGACCATGATATGCATTTTCAAATCGAAAACAACTCATTTTTGAGAAACCGACTTGACTAACGCCTTCTTGTCAAGAAGGAGCTGAATGATGTTGTTTTTCACCGATAGGTCTTAATTGTTGTTTATTCAACATTGAATTTACGACTCATTCAATCTATTTTTGCAATTGTCTAGTCATTTTCTTATTCAACATGTTGGATCCTTGCATCTGTTAATTTGCTCAACTTTCCGCGGAATTCAACAAATGAGGGTCTTCATAATTCTTTCAAATGGCATTGAAAGTGGCAGAGCTAATCACAAATTATAGGGTGTGCCACCTAGAAAAACAATCGGCATAACACACGAATTGACCATAAAAGGAATACGAATAACCCTATTAAAATAGAAACCTAAAGTTTTTTGTGGGTTCTCCCAAAATCATTGTCCCCATGATATCGGGGGGTTTCTCAAAATTGTAACATCACATACGTCACACGTGAGAGATGAAGTAGTCATTCGAGGCAAGAGGGTTGACTCTGCGTGTCTCGCATCAATCGGGGGCAAAGAGGCCAATAGATGTTATCCATCACCATGCCCGACGCATATCACCGCGCCCCATTTCAAAACTCGGTTTTCCCGCATTATGGATTTATATGAGAGAAAAGGTTTTCAAAAACTCAGCCTCCAACACCGAAGCCCTCCAAGCGCATCGAGGTTGGCAGAAACACATGGACTATGGGAAATGAGTCCAAAGTGGGGCTCGTCGGATTGTGTTACTAAACTGGAGATGGTTTTTCTTTTGACGAGAACATGACTTATGATGAGACTAAACAACTAGGGCCCTCGTTGCGTGTATCCATTATCCACATGTTCTCATGTTCTGCTATGTAAAGCAATTTTGTGTCACTCTGTTTTCCTTTTCACCTCCTGTCGTGGAATTGTCACGGCAGATGTCCTTAGTGTCAGGACTTAGTCGCGAGGCCAACGCATCTATGTGGTAGTTTGAGAGGGGTTGAGCGGGACGAGAGACGCATGTTTTACCCAGGTTCGGTCCCTCACGGTGGAGGTAAAAGCCTACATCCTGCTTCATTGATATTGATTATGATGACCACGGTTATAAAAGTGCTCTTATCTCGAGAGCTATTGTCTAAACCTAACTTGTCCAAGGTTGTGGAACTTGTCCCCTTTTGGGGAGCCCTGCCCCTCCTTATATATGTTGGAGGGGCGGGTTACATGACTAGTCCTAGTTGGATTAGGACTAGTCTCTTTTCTATTACAAGACGGATAGCAATCCAGGTCTTATTCAAACTGTTTAAGTCGGCCTGCTGGGCCACCTCCCGTGATGGGCCGCGGCCTACCTCCATGAGGATACCCGTGTCCCATATCCACGACAGTAGCCCCCAAGCTTTCGGGTGACTCGAAGAGTCGGGCGGAAGGTCTTGATTTTGTTGATGCTTTTGTCTTCCTTGAACGTGGAGCTTTTTTCCGGGTCGTTGACGTAATGGATGCCGAAATGTTGATGATGTTGAAAATATGCCCTAGAGGCAATAATAAATTGATTATTATTATATTTCCTTGTTCATGATAATCGTTTATTATCCGTGCTATAATTGTATTGATAGGAAACTCAGATACATGTGTGGATACATAGACAACACCATGTCCCTAGTGAGCCTCTAGTTGACTAGCTCGTTGATCAATAGATGGTTACGGTTTCCTAACCATGGACATTGGATGTCGTTGATAACGGGATCACATCATTAGGAGAATGATGTGATGGACAAGACCCAATCCTAAGCATAGCACTAGATCGTGTAGTTCGTATGCTAAAGCTTTTCTAATGTCAAGTATCATTTCCTTAGACCATGAGATTGTGCAACTCCCGGATACCGTAGGAATGCTTTGGGTGTATCAAACGTCACAACGTAACTGGGTGGCTATAAAGGTACATTACAGGTATCTCTGAAAGTGTCTGTTGGGTTGGCACGAATCGAGACTGGGATTTGTCACTCCGTGTAAGCGGGGAGGTATCTCTGGGCCCACTCGGTAGGACATCATCATATGCGCAATGTGGCCAAGGAGTTGATCACGGGATGATGTGTTACGGAACGAGTAAAGAGACTTGCCGGTAACGAGATTGAACTAGGTATTGGATACCGACGATCGAATCTCGGGCAAGTAACATACTGAAGGAAATATGCCCTAGAGGCAATAATAAAGTTATTATTTATTTCCTTATTTCATGATAAATGTTTATTATTCATGCTAGAATTGTATTAACTGGAAACATAATACATGTGTGAATACATAGACAAACAGAGTGTCACTAGTATGCCTCTACTAGACTAGCTCGTTAATCAAAGATGGTTATGTTTCCTAACCATGAACAAAGAGTTGTTATTTGATTGACGAGGTCACATCATTAGTTGAATGATCTGATTGACATGACCCATTGCATTAGCTTAGCACCCGATCGTTTAGTATGTTGCTATTGCTTTCTTCATGACTTATACATGTTCCTATGACTATGAGATTATGCAACTCCCGTTTGCCGGAGGAACACTTTGGGTGCTACCAAACGTCACAACGTAACTGGGTGATTATAAAGGAGCATTACAGGTGTCTCCAAAGGTACATGTTGGGTTGGCGTATTTCGAGATTAGGATTTGTCACTCCGATTGTCGGAGAGGTATCTCTGGGCCCTCTCGGTAATGCACATCACATAAGCCTTGCAAGCATTGCAACTAAGATGTTAGTTGTGAGATGATGTATTACGGAACGAGTAAAGAGACTTGCCAGTAACGAGATTGAACTAGGTATTGGATACCGACGATCGAATCTCGGGCAAGTAACATACCGATGACAAAGGGAACAACGTATGTTGTTATGCGGTCTGACCGATAAAGATCTTCGTAGAATATGTAGGAGCCAATATGGGCATCCAGGTCCCGCTATTGGTTATTGACCGGAGACGTGTCTCGGTCATGTCTACATGGTTCTCGAATCGTAGGGTCCGCACGCTTAAGGTTTCGATGACAGTTATTATGAGTTTATGAGTTTTGATGTACCGAAGGAGTTCGGAGTCCCGGATGAGATCAGAGACATTACGAGGAGTCTCAAAATGGTCGAGACGTAAAGATCGATATATTGGATGACTATATTCAGACATCGGAAAGGTTCCGAGTGATTCAGGTATTTTTCGGAGTACCGGGTAGTTACGGGAGAAGTAATGGGCCTTGATGGGCTTTAGTGGGAAGAGGAAAAAGGCTGCTGCGCCCCCCCCCCTCTAGTCCGAATTGGACTAGGGAAAAGGGGGCCGGCCACCTTTCCTACTCCTCCACTTCCTTCTCCTTTCCTCCCCTCTTGATGGACTCCCCACTTGGAGTCCTAGTAGGACTCCCATCCTGGCCGCACCAATGGCCTTGGCCGGCCTCCTCCTCCTCCATCCTTTATATAATGAGGCAAGGGGCACCCCATAGACACAAGTTGATCATTGAGATCGTTCCTTAGCTGTGTGCGGTGCCCCCTGCCACCATATTCCACCTCGATCATATCGTTGTAGTGCTTAGGCGAAGCCCTGCGTCGGTAATACATCAAGATCGTCACCACGCCGTCGTGCTGACGGAACTCCTCCCCCAAGCTTTGCTGGATCGGAGCCCGGGGATTGTCATCGAGTTGTACGTGTGCTAAGAACTCGGAGGTGCCGAAGTAACGGTGCTTGGATCGGTCGGATCGGGAAGAAGATGTACGACTACTTCCTCTACGTTGTGTCAACGCTTCCGTTGCGATCTACAAGGGTACGTAGATCATACTCTCCCCTCGTTGCTATGCATCACCATGATCTTGCGTGTGCGTAGGAAATTTTTGAAATTACTACGTTCCCCAACAGTGGCATCCGAGCCTAGGTTTTATGGATTGATGTTATATGCACGAGTAGAACACAAGTAAGTTGTGGGCGATATAAGTCATACTGCCTACCAGCATGTCATACTTTGGTTCGGCGGTATTGTTGGATGAAGCGGCCCGGACCGACATTACGCGTACGCTTACGCGAGACCGGTTCTCCCGACGTGCTTTGCACATTGGTGGCTTGTGGGTGACAGTTTCTCCAACTTTAGTTGAACCGAGTGTGGCTACGCCCGGTCCTTGCGAAGGTTAAAACGGAGTCTATTTGACAAACTATCGTTGTGGTTTTGATGCGTAGGTGAGATTGGTTCTTGCTTAAGCCCGTAGCAGCCACGTAAAACTTGCAACAACAAAGTAGAGGACGTCTAACTTGTTTTTGCAGGGCATGTTGTGATGTGATATGGTCAAGACGTGATGAGATATAAGTTGTTGTATGAGATTATCATGTTTTGTGGAAGTTATCGGCAACTGGCAAACGCCTTATGGTCGTCTCTCTATTGCATGAGATGCAAGCGTCCAATAATTGCTTTACTTTATCGCTATGCGATAGCAAGAGTTGCAAGAGCAATAGTTGGCGAGACGACCGTGTGACGACACATTGATATAGATCAAGATGATGGAGATCATAGTGTCATGCCGGTGACGATAGAGATCATGACAGTACTTTGGAGATGGAGATCAAAGGCGCAAGATGATGATGGCCATATCATGTCACATATTTTGATTGCATATGATGTTTATCTTTTATACATCTTATTCCTGCTTTGATTGACGGTAGCATTATAAGATGATCTCTCACTAATTATCAAGAAGTGTTCTCCCTGAGTATGCACCGTTGCAAAAGTTCTTCGTGCTGAGACACCACGTGATGATCGGGTGTGATAGGCTCTACGTTCAAATACAACGGGTGCAAAACAGTTGCACACGCGGAATACTCAGGTTATACTTGACGAGCCAAGCATATACAGATATGGCCTCGGAACACGGAGACCGAAAGGTCGAGCGTGAATCATATAGTACATATGATCAACATAATGATGTTCACCAATGAAATTACTCCATCTCACGTGATGATCGGACATGGTTTAGTTGATTTGGATCACGTGATCACTTAGAGGATTAGAGGGATGTCTATCTAAGTGGGAGTTCTTAAGTAATATGATTAATTAAACTTTAATTTATCATGAACTTAGTCCTGGTAGTATTAGCATATCTATGTTGTAGATCAATAGCTCGCGTTGTTGCTTTCATATGCTTATTTTCATATGTTCCTAGAGAAAATTGTGTTGAAAGATGTTAGTAGCAATGATGCAGATTGGATCCGTGATCTGAGGTTTATCCTCATTGCTGCACAGAAGAATTATGTCCTTGATGCACCGCTAGGTGACAGACCTATTGCAGGAGCAGATGCAGACGTTATGAACGTTTGGCTAGCTCAATATGATGACTACTTGATAGTTTAGTGCACCATGCTTAACGGCTTAGAATCGGGACTTCAAAGACATTTTGAACGTCATGGACCATATGAGATGTTCCAGGAGTTGAAGTTAATATTTCAAGCAAATACCCGAGTTGAGAGATATGAAATCTCCAACAAGTTCTATAGCTAAAAGATGGAGGAGAATCGCTCAACTAGTGAGCATGTGCTCAGATTGTCTGGGTACTACAATCGCTTGAATCAAGTGGGAGTTAATCTTCCAGATAAGATAGTGATTGACAGAATTCTCTAGTCACCATCACCAAGTTAGTAGAACTTCGTGATGAACTATAATATGCAAGGGATAACGGAAACAACTCCCAAGCTCTTCGTGATGCTGAAATCAACGAAGGTAGAAATCAAGAAAAACATCAAGTGTTGATGGTTGACAAGATCACTAGTTTCAAGAAAAGGGCAGAGGGAAGAAGGGGAACTTCAAGAAGAACAGCAAGCAAGTTGCTGCTCAAGTGAAGAAGCCCAAGTATGGTCCTAAGCCTGAGACTAAGTGTTTCTACTGCAAAGGGACTGGTCACTGGAAGCGGAACTACCCCAAGTGATTGGCAGATAAGAAGGATGGCAAAGTGAACATAAGTATATTTGATATACATGTTATTGATGTGTACTTTACTAGTGTTTATAGCAACCCCTCAGTATTTGATACTAGTTCAGTTGCTAAGATTAGTAACTCGAAACGGGAGTTGCAGAATAAACAGAGACTAGTTAAGGGTGAAGTGACGATGTGTGTTGGAAGTGGTTCCAAGATTGATATGATCATCATCGCACACTCCCTATACTTTCGGGATTAGTGTTGAACCTGAATAAGTGTTATTCGGTGTTTGCGTTAAGCATGAATATGATTTGATCATGTTTATTGTGATACGGTTATTCATTTAAGTAAGAGAATAAATTGTTGTTATGTTTACATGAATAAAACCTTATATGGTTACACACCCAATGAAAATAGTTCGTTGGATCTCGATCGTAGTGATACACATAATCATAATATTGAAACCAAAAGATGCAAAGTTAATAATGATAGTGCAACTTATTTGTAGCACTGCTGTTTAGTTCATATTGGTATAAAGCGCATGAAGAAACTCCATGCTGATGGGCTTTTGGAATCACTTGATTATGAATCAGTTGATGCTTGCGAACCATGCCTCATAGGCAAGATGACTAAGACTCTGTTCTTCGGAACAATGGAGCGAACAACAGATGTGTTGGAAATCATACATACTGATGTATGTGGTCCGATGAATATTGAAGCTCGTGACAGGTATCATTATTTTCTGATCTTCACAGATGATTTGAGCAGATATGAGTATATCTACTTGATGAAACACAAGTCTGAAACATTTGAAAAGTTCAAAGAATTTCAGAGTGAAGTGAAAAATCATCGTAACAAGAAAATAAAGTTTCTACGATCTGATCGTAGAGAAGAGTATTTGACTTACGAGTTTGGCCTTCAGTTAAAAACAATGTGAAATAGTTTCACTACTCATGCCACCTGGAACACCACAATGTAATGGTGTGTCCGAACGTCATAACCGTACTTTATTAGATATGGTGCGATCTATGATGTCTCTTACCGATCTACCACTATCGTTTTGGGGTTATGCATTAGAGACAGCTGCATTCACGTTAAATAGGGCACTATCTAAATCCGTTGAGACGACACCATGTGAACTATGGTTTGGCAAGAAACCTAAGCTGTCGTTTCTTAAATTTGGGGTTGCGATGCTTATATGAAAAAGTTTCATCCTGATAAGCTCAAACTCAAATCGGAGAAGTGCGTCTTCATAGGATATCCAAAGGAAACTATTGGATACACCTTCTATCACAGATCCGAAGGCAAGACTTTTGTTGCTAAATTCGGAAACTTTCTGGAGAAGGAGTTTCTCTCGAAAGAAGTGAGTGGGAGGAAAGTAGAAAACTTGATAAGGTAATTGTACCTTCTCCCTTATTGGAAAGTAGTTCATCACAGAAATCTGTTCTTGTGACTACTACACCAATTAGTGAGGAAGCTAATGATGATGATCATGTAACTTCAGATCAAGTTACTACTGAATCTCGTAGGTAAACCAGAGTGAAATCCGCACCAGAGTGGTACGGTAATCCTGTTCTGGAAGTCATGTTACTAGACCATGACGAACTTGCGAACTATGAGGAAGCGATGATGAGCCCAGATTCCGCGAAATGGTTTGAGGCCATGAAATCTGAGATATGATCCATGTATGAGAACAAAGTATGGACTTTGATGGATTTGCCCGATGATCGGCAAGCCATAGAAAATAAATGGATCTTCAAGAGGAAGACGGACGCTGATAGTAGTGTTACTATCTACAAAGCTAGAATTGTCGCAAAAAGGTTTTTCGACAAGTTCAAGGTGTTGACTACGATGAGAGTTTCTCTCTCGTATCTATGCTTAAGTCTGTCCGAATCATGTTAGCAAATTGCCGCATTTTATGAAATCTGGCAAATGGATAAACAAAACTGCATTCCTGAATGGATTTCTGGAAGAAGAGTTGTATATGATACAACCAGAAGGTTTTGTCAATCCTAAAGGTGCTAACAAAATATGCAAGCTCCAGCGATCCATCTATGGACTGGTGCAAGAATCTCGGAGTTGGAATATATGTTTTGATAAGTTGATCAAAGCATATAGTTTTATACAGACTTGCAGTGAAGCCTGTATTTACGAGAAAGTGAGTGGGAGCACTACAGCATTTCTGATAAGTATATGTGAATGACATATTGTTGATCGGAAATAATGTAGAATTATTCTGTAAAGCATAAAGGAGTGTTTGAAAGGAGTTTTTCAAAGAAAGACTTCGGTGAAGCTACTTACATATTGAGCTTCAAGATCTATAGAGATAGATCAAGACGCTTGATAAGTTTTTCAATGAGTACATACCTTGACAAGATTTTGACGTAGTTCAAAATGGAACAGTCAAAGAAAAAAAAAGTTTCTTGCCTGTGTTACAAGGTGTGAAGTTGAGTAAGACTCAAAGCCCGACCACGGCAGAAGATAGAAAGAGAATGAAAGTCATTCCCTATGCCTCAGTCATAGGTTCTATAAAGTATGCCATGCTGTGTACCAGATCTATTGTATACCCTACACTAATTGGCATGGGAGTACAATAGTGATCTAGGAGTAGATCACTGGACAGCGGTCAGAATTATCCTTAGTGAAATAAGGATATGTTTCTCGATTATGGACGTGACAAAAAGGTTCGCCGTAAAGGGTTACGTCGATGCAAGTTTTGACACAGATCTGGATGACTCTAAGTCTCGATCTAGATACATATTGAAAGTGGGAGCAATTAGCTAGAGTAGCTCCATGCAGAGCATTGTTGACATAAATATTTGCAAAATACTTACGGATCTGAATGTGACACACCCGTTGACTAAGATTCTCTCACAAGCAAAACATGATCACACCTTAGTACTCCTTGGGTGTTAATCACATAGCGATGTGAACTAGATTACTGAATCTAGTAAACCCTTTGGGTGTTGATCACATATCGATGTGAACTATGGGTGTTAATCACATGGTGATGTGAACTATTGCTGTTAAATCACATGGCGATGTGAACTAGATTATTGACTCTAGTGCAAGTGGGAAACTGAAGGAAATATGCCCTAGAGGCAATAATAAAGTTATTATTTATTTCCTTATTTCATGATAAATGTTTATTATTCATGCTAGAATTGTATTAACTGGAAACATAATACATGTGTGAATACATAGACAAACAGAGTGTCACTAGTATGCCTCTACTAGACTAGCTCGTTAATCAAAGATGGTTATGTTTCCTAACCATGGACAAAGAGTTGTTATTTGATTAACGAGGTCACATCATTAGTTGAATGATCTGATTGACATGACCCATTCCATTAGCTTAGCACCCGATCGTTTAGTATGTTGCTATTGCTTTCTTCATGACTTATACATGTTCCTATGACTATGAGATTATGCAACTCCCGTTTGCCGGAGGAACACTTTGGGTGCTACCAAACGTCACAACGTAACTGGGTGATTATAAAGGAGCATTACAGGTGTCTCCAAAGGTACATGTTGGGTTGGCGTATTTCGAGATTAGGATTTGTCACTCCGATTGTCGGAGAGGTATCTCTGGGCCCTCTCGGTAATGCACATCACATAAGCCTTGCAAGCACTGCAACTAATGAGTTAGTTGTGAGATGATGTATTACGGAACGAGTAAAGAGACTTGCCAGTAACGAGATTGAACTAGGTATTGGATACCGACGGTCGAATCTCGGGCAAGTAACATACCGATGACAAAGGGAACAACATATGTTGTTATGCGGTCTGACCGATAAAGATCTTCGTAGAATATGTAGGAGCCAATATGGGCATCCAGGTCCCGCTATTGGTTATTGACCGGAGACGTGTCTCGGTCATGTCTACATTGTTCTCGAACCGTAGGGTCCGCACGCTTAAGGTTTCGATGACAGTTATTATGAGTTTATGAGTTTTGACGTACCGAAGGAGTTCGGAGTCCCGGATGAGATCAGGGACATGACGAGGAGTCTCGAAATGGTCGAGACGTAAAGATCGATATATTGGACGACTATATTCGGACATCGGAAAGGTTCCGAGTGATTCAGGTATTTTTCGGAGTACCGGGTAGTTACGGGAGAAGTAATGGGCCTTGATGGGCTTTAGTGGGAAGAGGAAAAAGGCTGCTGCGCCCCCCCTCCCCTCTAGTCCGAATTGGACTAGGGAAAAGGGGGCCGGCCACCTTTCCTACTCCTCCACTTCCTTCTCCTTTCCTGCCCTCTTGATGGACTCCTACTAGGACTTGGAGTCCTAGTAGGACTCCCATCCTGGCCGCACCAATGGCCTTGGCCGGCCTCCTCCTCCTCCATCCTTTATATACTGAGGCAAGGGGCACCCCATAGACACAAGTTGATCATTGAGATCATACTCTCCCCTCGTTGCTATGCATCACCATGATCTTGCGTGTGCGTAGGAAATTTTTGAAATTACTACGTTCCCCAACACATACCGATAGACAAAGGGAATTGTATACGGGATTGATTAAGTCCTTGACATTGTGGATCATCCGATGAGATCATCGTGGAACATGTGGGAGCCAACATGGGTATCCAGATCCCGCTGTTGGTTATTGACCGGAGAACGTCTCGGTCATGTCTGCATGTCTCCCGAACCCGTAGGGTCTACACACTTAAGGTTCGATGACGCTAGGGTTATAAAGGAAGCTTGTATGTGGTTACCAAATGTTGTTCGGAGTCCCGGATGAGATCCTGGACGTCACGAGGAGTTCCGGAATGGTCCGGAGGTAAAGATTTATATATAGGAAGTCCTATTTCGGCCATCGGGACAAGTTTCGGAGTCATAGGTATTGTACCGGGACCACCGGAAGGGTCCCGGGGGCCCACCGGGTGGGGCCACCTATCCCGGAGGGTCCCATGGGCTGAAGTGGGAAGGGATCCAGCCCAAAGTGGGCTGGGGCGCCACTTCCCTTATGGCCCATGCGCCTAGGGTGAAAGGAGAACCCTAAGGAAGAGTCCCAAGGAGGGAAGGCACCTCCTAGGTGCCTTGGGGGGGAGGGAAACCTCCCCTGGCCGCCGCCCCCCTAGGAGATTGGATCTCCTAGGTCTGGCGCACCCCCCCCTTGGGCTCCCTATATATAGTGAGGGTAGGAGGGCCTCTTGAGACACACCTTTGCCTTTGGTGCAGCCCTTCCTCTCTCCCAAGTCCTTCTCCTCTCCCGTGGTGCTTGGCGAAGCCCTGCAGGATTGCCATGCTCCTCCACCACCACCATGCCGTTGTGCTGCTGTTGGATGGAGTCTTCCTCAACCTCTCCCTCTCTCCTTGCTGGATCAAGGCATGGGAGACGTCACCGGGCTGTACGTGTGTTGAACGCGGAGGTGCCGTGCGTTCGACACTTGGTCATCGGTGATTTGAATCACGACGAGTACGACTCCATCAACCCCGTTCACTTGAACGCTTCCGCTTAGCGATCTACAAGGGTATGTAGATGCACTCTCCTTTCCCTCGTTGCTGGTCTCTCCATAGATAGATCTTGGTGACACGTAGGAAAATTTTGAATTTATGCTACGTTCCCCAACAGTGGCATCATGAGCTAGGTCTATTGCGTAGATTCTATGCACGAGTAGAACACAAAGTAGTTGTGGGTGTTGATTTTGTTCAATATGCTTGCCGTTACTAGTCTTATCTTGATTCGGCGGCATCGTGGGATGAAGCGGCCCGGACCGACCTTACACGTATTCTTACGTGAGACTGGTTCCACCGACTGACATGCACTAGTTGCATAAGGTGGCTAGCGGGTGTCTGTCTCTCCCACTTTAGTCGGATCGGATTCGATGAAAAGGGTCCTTATGAAGGGTAAATAGCAATTGGCATATCACGTTGTGGTCTTTGCGTAGGTAAGAAACGTTCTTGCTAGAAACCCATAGCAGCCACGTAAAACATGCAAACAACAATTAGAGGACGTCTAACTTGTTTTTGCAGGGTATGCTATGTGATGTGATATGGCCCAAAGGATGTGATGAATGATATATGTGATGTATAAGATTGATCATGCTCTTGTAATAGATAATCATGGAGCCCCAAGATGGAGATCAAAGGAGCTATATGATATTGGCCATATCATGTCACTATTATTTGATTGCATATGATGTTTATCATATTTATACATCTTATTTGCTTAGAACGACGGTAGTAAATAAGATGATCCCTTACAACAATTTCAAGAAGTGTTCTCCCCTAACTGTGCACCGTTGCTACAGTTCGTCATTTCTAAGCACCACGTGTTAATCGGGTGTGATGAATCCTTACGTTCACATACAACGGGTGTAAGACAGTGTTACACATGCAAAAACACTTAGGGTTAACTTGACAAGCCTAGCATGTACAGACATGGCCTCGGAACACAGAAGACCGAAAGGTCGAGCATGAGTCGTATAGAAGATACGATCAACATGAAGATGTTCACCGACGTTGACTAGTCCGTCTCACGCATAGATCGGACACGGCCTAGTTGACTCGGATCATGTAATCATTTAGATGACTAGAGGGATGTCTATCTAAGTGGGAGTTCATAAGATGAACTTAATTATTCTGAACATAGTCAAAAGGATTTTGCAAATTATGTCGTAGCTCACGCTATAGTTCTACTGTTTAGATATGTTCCTAGAGAAAAATTAGTTGAAAGTTGATAGTAGCAATTATGCGGACTAGGTCCGTAAACTGAGGACTGTCCTCATTGCTTCATAGAAGGCTTATGTCCTTAATGCACCGCTCGGTGTGTTGAACCTCGAACGTTGTCTGTGGATGTTGCGAACATCTGACATACACGTTTTGATAACTACATGCTAGTTCAGTTAAACGGTTTAGAGTTGAGGCACCAAAGACGTTTTTGAAACGTCACGAAACATATGAGATGTTTTGAGGGCTGAAATTGGAATTTCAGGCTCGTGCCCACGTCAAGAGGTATAAGACCTCCGACGATTTTCTTAGCCTGCAAACTAAGGAGAAAAGCTCAATTGTTGTGCTTGTGCTCAGATTGTCTGAGTACAACAATCGCTTGAATCAAGTGGGAGTTGATCTTCCAGATGAGATAGTGATGTTTCTCCAAAGTGATTACCACCAAGCTGCTAGAGCTTCGTGATGAACTATAATATATCAGGGACATATATGATGATCCTTGAGATATTCGCGATGTTTGACACCACAAAAGTAGAAATCAAGAAGGAGCATCAATCGTTGATGGTTGGTGAAACCACTAGTTTCAAGAAGGGCAAGGGAACAAAGGGATACTTCATGAAACGGCAATTCAGCTGCCGCTCTAAGTGAAGAAACCCGAGGTTGAACCCAAACCCGAGACTAAGTGCTTCTATAATAAGGGGAACAACCACTGGAGCAGAATTACCCTAGATACTTGGTAGATGAGAAGGCTGGCAAGGTCGATAAAGTATATTGGATATACATTGTGTTAAGGTGTACTTTACTAGTACTCCTAGTAGCACCAGGGTGTTAGATACCGGTTCGGTTGCTAAGTGTTAGTAACTCGAAATAAAAGCTACGGAATAAACGGAGACTAGCTAAAGGTGAGCTGACGATATGTGTTGGAAGTGTTTCCAATGTTGATATGATCAAGCATCGCACGCTCCCTCTACCATCGAGATTGGTGTTTGCGTTGAGCATAGACATGATTGGATTATGTCTATCGCAATACGGTTATTCATTTAAGGAGAATAACGGTTACTCTGTTTATTTGAATAATACCTTCAATGGTCTTACACCTAAAATGAATGGTTTATTGAATCTCGATCATAGTGATACACATGTTCATGCCAAAAGATAGCAATGATAGTACCACCTACTTGTGGCACTGCCACGTAAGTCATATCGGTACAAAACGCATGAAGAAGCTCCATGTTGATGGATCTTTGAGCTCACTCGTTTTTGAAAAGTTTGAGACATGCGAACCATGTCTATTGGTGTATATTGTTGGGGAACGTAGTAATTTCCAAAAAATTCCTACGCACACGCAAGATCATGGTGATGCATAGCAACGAGGGGAGAGTATGATCTACGTACCCTTGTAGATCGCAACGGAAGCGTTGACACAACGTAGAGGAAGTAGTCGTACGTCTTCTTCCCGATCCGACCGATCCAAGCACCGTTACTCCGGCACCTCCGAGTTCTTAGCACACGTACAGCTCGATGACGATCCCCGGACTCCGATCCAGCAAAGTGTCGGGGTAGAGTTCCGTCAGCACGACGGCGTGGTGACGATCTTGATGAACTACAGCAGCAGGGCTTCGCCTAAACTCCGCTATAGTATTATCGAGGAATATGGTGGCAGGGGGCACCGCACACGGCTAGGGAACAGATCACGTGGATCAACTTGTGTCTATGGGGTGCCCCTTGCCTCAGTATATAAAGGATGGAGGAGGAGGAGGCCGGCCAAGGCCATTGGTGCGGCCAGGATGGGAGTCCTACTAGGACTCCAAGTCCTAGTAGGAGTCCATCAAGAGGGGAGGAAGGGAGAAGGAAGTGGAGGAGTAGGAAAGGTGGCCGGCCCCCTTTTCCCTAGTCCAATTCGGACTAGAGGGGAGGGGGGGCGCAGCAGCCTTTTTCCTCTTCCCACTAAAGCCCATCAAGGCCCATTACTTCTCCCGTAACTACCCGGTACTCCGAAAAATACCCGAATCACTCGGAACCTTTCCGATGTCCGAATATAGTCGTACAATATATCGATCTTTATGTCTCGACCATTTCGAGACTCCTCGTCATGTCCCTGATCTCATCCGAGACTCCGAACTCCTTCGGTACATCGAAACTCATAAACTCATAATAACTGTCATCGAAACCTTAAGCGTGCGGACCCTACGGTTCGAGAACAATGTAGACATGACCGAGACACGTCTCCGGTCAATAACCAATAGCGGGACCTGGATGCCCATATTGGCTCCTACATATTCTACGAAGATCTTTATCGGTCAGACCGCATAACAACATACGTTGTTCCCTTTGTCATCGGTATGTTACTTGCCCGAGATTCGATCGTCGGTATCCAATACCTAGTTCAATCTCGTTACTGGCAAGTCTCTTTACTCGTTCCGTAATACATCATCTCACAACTAACTCATTAGTTGCAGTGCTTGCAAGGCTTATGTGATGTGCATTACCGAGAGGGCCCAGAGATACCTCTCCGACAATCGGAGTGACAAATCCTAATCTCGAAATACGCCAACCCAACATGTACCTTTGGAGACACCTGTAATGCTCCTTTATAATCACCCAGTTACGTTGTGACGTTTGGTAGCACCCAAAGTGTTCCTCCGGCAAACGGGAGTTGCATAATCTCATAGTCATAGGAACATGTATAAGTCATGAAGAAAGCAATAGCAACATACTAAACGATCGGGTGCTAAGCTAATGGAATGGGTCATGTCAATCAGATCATTCAACTAATGATGTGACCTCGTTAATCAAATAACAACTCTTTGTCCATGGTTAGGAAACATAACCATCTTTGATTAACGAGCTAGTCAAGTAGAGGCATACTAGTGACACTCTGTTTGTCTATGTATTCACACATGTATTATGTTTCCAGTTAATACAATTCTAGCATGAATAATAAACATTTATCATGAAATAAGGGAATAAATAATAACTTTATTATTGCCTCTAGGGCATATTTCCTTCAATCTCCCACTTGCACTAGAGTCAATAATCTAGTTCACATCGCCATGTGATTTAACAGCAATAGTTCACATCACCATGTGATTAACACCCATAGTTCACATCGATATGTGGTCAACACCCAAAGGGTTTACTAGATTCAGTAATCTAGTTCACATCGCTATGTGATTAACACCCAAGGAGTACTAAGGTGTGATCATGTTTTGCTTGTGAGAGAATCTTAGTCAACGGGTGTGTCACATTCAGATCCGTAAGTATTTTGCAAATATTTATGTCAACAATGCTCTGCACGGAGCTACTCTAGCTAATTGCTCCCACTTTCAATATGTATCTAGATCGAGACTTAGAGTCATCCAGATCTGTGTCAAAACTTGCATCGACGTAACCCTTTACGACGAACCTTTTTCACTTCCATAATCAAGAAACATATCCTTATTCCACTAAGGATAATTTTGACCGCTGTCCAGTGATCTACTCCTAGATCACTATTGTACTCCCTTGCCAAACTCAGTGGTAGGGCATACAATAGAGCTGGTATACAGCATGGCATACTTTATAGAACCTATGAGGCATAGGGAATGACTTTCATTCTCTTTCTATTTTCTGCCGTGGTCGGGCTTTGAGTCTTACTCAACTTCACACCTTGTAACACAGGCAAGAACTCTTTCTTTGACTGTTCCATTTTGAACTACTTCAAAATCTTGTCAAGGTATGTACTCATTGAAAAAACCTATCAAGCGTCTTGATCTATCTCTATAGATCTTGAAGCTCAATATGTAAGCAGCTTCACCGAAGTCTTTCTTTGAAAAACTCCTTTCAAACACTCCTTTTATGCTTTACAGAATCATTCTACATTGTTTCCGATCAACAATATGTCATTCACATATACTGATCAGAAATGCTGTAGTGCTCCCACTCACTTTCTCGTAAATACAGGCTTCACCGCAAGTCTGTATAAAACTATATGCTTTGATCAACTCATCAAAGCGTATATTCCAACTCCGAGATGCTTGCACCAGTCCACAGATGGATCGCTGGAGTTTGCACATTTTGTTAGCAACTTTCGGATTGACAAAACCTTCTGGTTGCATCGTATACAACTCTCTTTTAGTAAATCCATTAAGGAATGCAGTTTTGTTTATCCATTTGCCAGATTTCATAAAACGCGGCAATTGCTAACATGATTCGGACAGACTTAAGCATAGATACCAGTGAGAAACTCTCATCGTAGTCAACACCTTGAACTTGTCGAAAACCTTTTGCGACAATTCTAGCTTTGTAGATAGTAACACTACTATCAGCGTCCGTCTTCCTCTTGAAGATCCATTTATTCTCAATTGCTTGCCGATCATCGGGCAAGTCAACCAAAGTCCATACTTTGTTCTCATACATGGATCCCATCTCAGATTTCATGGCTTCAAGCCACTTTGCGGAATCTGGGCTCACCATCGCTTCTTCATAGTTCGTAGGTTCATCATGATCTAGTAGCATGACTTCCAGAACAGGATTACCGTACCACTCTGGTGTGGATCTTACTCTGGTTGATCTACGAGGTTCAGTAGTATCTTGATCTGAAGTTTCATGATCATTATCATTAGCTTCCTCACTAACTGGTGTAGGTGTCACTGAAACAGTTTTCTGTGATGTACTACTTTCCAGTAAGGGAGCAGGTACAGTTACCTCGTCAAGTTCTACTTTCCTCCCACTCACTTCTTTCGAGAGAAACTCCTTCTCCAGAAAGTTTCCGAATTTAGCAACAAAAGTCTTGCCTTCGGATCTGTGATAGAAGGTGTATCCAATAGTTTCCTTTGGATATCCTATGAAGACGCACTTCTCCGATTTGAGTTTGAGCTTATCAGGATGAAACTTTTTCATATAAGCATCGTAACCCCAAATTTAAGAAACGACAGCTTAGGTTTCTTGCCAAACCATAGTTCACACGGTGTCGTCTCAACGGATTTAGATGGTGCCCTATTTAACGTGAATGCAGCTGTCTCTAATGCATAAACACAAAACGATAGTGGTAGATCGGTAAGAGACATCATAGATCGCACCATATCTAATAAAGTACGGTTATGACGTTCGGACACACCATTACATTGTGGTGTTCCAGGTGGCATGAGTAGTGAAACTATTTCACATTGTTTTTAACTGAAGGCCAAACTCGTAACTCAAATACTCTTCTCTACGATCAGATCGTAGAAACTTTATTTTCTTGTTACGATGATTTTTCACTTCACTCTGAAATTCTTTGAACTTTTCAAATGTTTCAGACTTGTGTTTCATCAAGTAGATATACTCATATCTGCTCAAATCATCTGTGAAGATCAGAAAATAATGATACCTGTCGCGAGCTTCAATATTCATCGGACCACATACATCAGTATGTATGATTTCCAACACATCTGTTGTTCGCTCCATTGTTCCGAAGAACAGAGTCTTAGTCATCTTGCCTATGAGGCATGGTTCGCAAGCATCAACTGATTCATAATCAAGTGATTCCAAAAGCCCATCAGCATGGAGTTTCTTCATGCGCTTTATACCAATATGAACTAAACAGCAGTGCTACAAATAAGTTGCACTATCATTATTAACTTTGCATCTTTTGGTTTCAATATTATGATTATGTGTATCACTACGATCGAGATCCAACGAACTATTTTCATTGGGTGTGTAACCATATAAGGTTTTATTCATGTAAACAGAACAACAATTTATTCTCTTACTTAAATGAATAACCGTATTACAATAAACATGATCAAATCATATTCATGCTCAACGCAAACACCAAATAACACTTATTCAGGTTCAACACTAATCCCGAAAGTATAGGGAGTGTGCGACGATGATCATATCAATCTTGGAACCACTTCCAACACACATCGTCACTTCACCCTTAACTAGTCTCTGTTTATTCTGCAACTCCCGTTTCGAGTTACTACTCTTAGCAACTGAACTAGCATCAAATACTGAGGGGTTGCTATAAACACTAGTAAAGTACACATCAATAACATATATATCAAATATACTTATGTTAACTTTGCCATCCTTCTTATCCGCCAATCACTTGGGGTAGTTCCGCTTCCAGTGACCAGTCCCTTTGCAGTAGAAGCACTTAGTCTCAGGCTTAGGATCAGACTTGGGCTTCTTCACTTGAGCAGCAACTTGCTTGCCGTTCTTCTTGAAGTTCCCCTTCTTTCCTTTGCCCTTTTCTTGAAACTAGTGGTCTTGTTAACCATCAACACTTGATGTTTTTCTTGATTTCTACCTTCGTTGATTTCAGCATCACGAAGAGCTTGGGAGTTGTTTCCGTTATCCCTTGCATATTATAGTTCATCACGAAGTTCTACTAACTTGGTGATGGTGACTAGAGAATTCTGTCAATCACTATCTTATCTGGAAGATTAACTCCCACTTGATTCAAGTGATTGTAGTACCCAGACAATCTGAGCACATGCTCACTAGTTGAGCGATTCTCCTCCATCTTTTAGCTATAGAACTTGTTGGAGATTTCATATCTCTCAACTCGGGTATTTTCTTGAAATATTAACTTCAACTCCTGGAACATCTCATATGGTCCATGACGTTCAAAACGTCTTTGAAGTCCCGATTCTAAGCCGTTAAGCATGGTGCACTTAAACTATCAAGTAGTCATCATATTGAGCTAGCCAAACGTTCATAACGTCTGCATCTGCTCCTGCAATAGGTCTGTCACCTAGCGGTGCATCAAGGACATAATTCTTCTGTGCAGCAATGAGGATAAACCTCAGATCACGGATCCAATCCGCATCATTGCTACTAACATCTTTCAACACAATTTTCTCTAGGAACATATCAAAATAAGCATATGAAAGCAACAACGCGAGCTATTGATCTACAACATAGATATGCTAATACTACCAGGACTAAGTTCATGATAAATTAAAGTTCAATTAATCATATTACTTAAGAACTCCCACTTAGATAGACATCCCTCTAATCCTCTAAGTGATCACGTGATCCAAATCAACTAAACCATGTCCGATCATCACGTGAGATGGAGCAGTTTCATTGGTGAACATCACTATGTTGATCATATCTACTATATGATTCACGCTCGACCTTTCTGTCTCCGTGTTCTGAGGCCATATCTGTATATGCTTGGCTCGTCAAGTATAACCTGAGTATTCCGCGTGTGCAACTGTTTTGCACCCGTTGTATTTGAACGTAGAACCTATCACACCCGATCATCACGTGGTGTCTCAGCACGAAGAACTTTCGCAACGGTGCATACTCAGGGAGAACACTTCTTGATAATTTAGTGAGAGATCATCTTAAAATGCTACCATCAAACTAAGCAAAATAAGATGTATAAAAGATAGACATCATATGCAATCAAAATATGTGACATGATATGGCCATGATCATCTTGTGCCTTTGATCTCCATCTCCAAAGCATTGCCATGATCTCCATCGTCACCGGCATGACACCATGATCTCCATCATCTTGATCTATATCAATGTGTCGTTACGTGGTTGTCTCGCCAACAATTGCTCTTGCAACTATTGCTATCGCATAGCGATAAAGTAAAGCAATTATTGGACGCTTGCATCTCATGCAATAGAGAGACAACCATAAGGATTTTGCCAGTTGCCGATAACTCGGTTACAAAACATGATCATCTCATACAATAAAATTCAGCATCATGCTTTGTCCATATCACATCACAACATGCCCTGCAAAAACAAGTTAGACGTCCTCTACTTTGTTGTTGCAAGTTTTACGTGGTTGCTACGGGCTTTAAGCAAGAACCAATCTCACCTACGCATCCAAACCACAACGATACTTTGTCAAATAGACTCCGTTTTAACCTTCGCAAGGACCGGGCGTAGCCATACTTGGTTCAACTAAAGTTGGAGAGACAGTCGCCCGCAAGCCATCTATGTGCAAAGCACGTCGAGGGAACCGGTCTCGCGTAAGCGTACGCGTAAGGTTGGTCCGGGTCGTCTCGTCCAACAATACCGCCGAACCAAAGTATGACATGCTGGTAGGCAGTATGACTTGTATCGTCCACAACTCACTTGTGTTCTACTCGTGCATATAACATCAACATAAATAACCTAGGCTCTGATACCACTGTTGGGGAACGTAGTAATTTCAAAAAAATTTCTACGCACACGCAAGATCATGGTGATGCATAGCAACGAGGGGAGAGTATGATCTACGTACCCTTGTAGATCGCAACGGAAGCGTTGACACAACGTAGAGGAAGTAGTCGTACGTCTTCTTCCCGATCCGACCGATCCAAGCACCGTTACTCCGGCACCTCCGAGTTCTTAGCACACGTACAACTCGATGACGATCCCCGGACTCCGATCCAGCAAAGTGTCGGGGTAGAGTTCCGTCAGCACGACGGCGTGGTGACGATCTTGATGAACTACAGCAGCAGGGCTTCGCCTAAACTCCGCTATAGTATTATCGAGGAATATGGTGGCAGGGGGCACCGCACACGGCTAAGGAACAGATCACGTGGATCAACTTGTGTCTATGGGGTGCCCCTTGCCTCAGTATATAAAGGATGGAGGAGGAGGAGGCCGGCCAAGGCCATTGGTGCGGCCAGGATGGGAGTCCTACTAGGACTCCAAGTCCTAGTAGGAGTCCATCAAGAGGGGAGGAAGGGAGAAGGAAGTGGAGGAGTAGGAAAGGTGGCCGGCCCCCTTTTCCCTAGTCCAATTCGGACTAGAGGGGAGGGGGGGCGCAGCAGCCTTTTTCCTCTTCCCACTAAAGCCCATCAAGGCCCATTACTTCTCCCGTAACTACCCGGTACTCCGAAAAATACCCGAATCACTCGGAACCTTTCCGATGTCCGAATATAGTCGTACAATATATCGATCTTTATGTCTCGACCATTTCGAGACTCCTCGTCATGTCCCTGATCTCATCCGAGACTCCGAACTCCTTCGGTACATCAAAACTCATAAACTCATAATAACTGTCATCGAAACCTTAAGCGTGCGGACCCTACGGTTCGAGAACAATGTAGACATGACCGAGACACGTCTCCGGTCAATAACCAATAGCGGGACCTGGATGCCCATATTGGCTCCTACATATTCTACGAAGATCTTTATCGGTCAGACCGCATAACAACATACGTTGTTCCCTTTGTCATCGGTATGTTACTTGCCCGAGATTCGATCGTCGGTATCCAATACCTAGTTCAATCTCGTTACTGGCAAGTCTCTTTACTCGTTCCGTAATACATCATCTCACAACTAACTCATTAGTTGCAGTGCTTGCAAGGCTTATGTGATGTGCATTACCGAGAGGGCCCAGAGATACCTCTCCGACAATCGGAGTGACAAATCCTAATCTCGAAATACGCCAACCCAACATGTACCTTTGGAGACACCTGTAATGCTCCTTTATAATCACCCAGTTACGTTGTGACGTTTGGTAGCACCCAAAGTGTTCCTCCGGCAAACGGGAGTTGCATAATCTCATAGTCATAGGAACATGTATAAGTCATGAAGAAAGCAATAGCAACATACTAAACGATCGGGTGCTAAGCTAATGGAATGGGTCATGTCAATCAGATCATTCAACTAATGATGTGACCTCGTTAATCAAATAACAACTCTTTGTCCATGGTTAGGAAACATAACCATCTTTGATTAACGAGCTAGTCAAGTAGAGGCATACTAGTGACACTCTGTTTGTCTATGTATTCACACATGTATTATGTTTCCAGTTAATACAATTCTAGCATGAATAATAAACATTTATCATGAAATAAGGAAATAAATAATAACTTTATTATTGCCTCTAGGGCATATTTCCTTCATATATGCATGAAGAACCTCCATGCAAATGGACCGTTTGGACTCACTTGATCTTGAATCACTTGAGACATGCAAATCATACCACATGGGCAAGATGACTGAAAGCCTCGGTTTCAGTAAAATGGAACTAGAAAGCAACTTGTTGGAAGTAATACATTTTGATGTGTGCAGTCCAATGAGGGCTGAGGCGTGTAGTGGATATCGTTATGTTCTTACTTCATAGATGATTTGAGTAGATGTTGAGTATATTTACTTGATGAATCACGAGTCTGAATTATTGAAAGGTTCAAGTAAGTTCAGGGTGAAGTTGAAAGATCATCGTGACAAGAGGATAAAAGATCTATGATATGATCATAGAGATGAATATCTGAATTGCGAGTTTGGCACGGAAGTAAGACATTGTGGAAATTGTTTCACAACTAATACAGCCTGGAACACCATAGTGTGATGGTGTGTCCGAACATCATAACTGCACCCTATTGGATATGATGCATACCATGATGTTTCTTATCGAATTACCACGATAGTTTATGGGTTAGGCATTAGAGACAACCACATTCACTTTAAATAGGGCACCACGTAATTCCGATGATATGACACCATATGAACTATGGTTTAGAGAAACCTGAGCTGTCATTTCTTAAAAGTTTGGGGCTGCGACGCTTATGTGAAAAAGTTTCAGGCTGATAAGCTCGAACCCAAAGCGGATAAATGCATCTTCATAGGACACCCAAAACAGTTGGGTATACCTCCTATCTCAGATTCGAAAGCAATAAGGGATTGTTTCTAGAATCAGGTCCTTTCTCGAGGAAAAATTTCTCTCGAAAGAATTGAGTGGGAGGATGGTGGAGACTTGATGAGGTTATTGAACCGTCTCTTCAACTAGTGTATGGCAGGGCACAGGAAGTTGTTCCTGTGGCACCTACACCAATTGAAGTGGAAGCTTATGATGGTGATCATGAAACTTCAGATCAAGTCACTATCAAACCTCGTAGGATGACAAGGATGCGTACTACTTCAGAGTGGTACATAATCCTGTCTTAGAAGTCATGTTGCTAGACAACAATGAACCTACGAGCTATGGAAAAGCGATGGTGGGCCTAGATTCCGATAAATGGCTCGAGGCCATAAAATCCGAGAGAGGATCCATGTAGACTTTGGCAGAATGGCTCGATGGTCGTAAGGCGGTTGAGTACAGATGGATTTTAAAAGGAAGACGGACAATGATGGTAAATGTCACCATTAAGAAAGCTTGACTTGTCATTAAGATGTTTTCTGACAAGTTCAAGGAGTTGACTACGATGAGACTTTCTCACTCGTAGCGATGCTAAGAGTCTGTTGGAATTATATTAGCGATTACTGCATTATTTATGAAATCTTGCAGATAGGATGTCAAAAAAAACATTGTTTCCTCGACGATTTTCTTGAGGAAAGGTTGTATGTGATACAACCGGAAGGTTTTGTCAATCCTGAAAAGATGCTAATAAGTATGCAAAGCTCCAGCAATCCTTCTAAGGACTGGAGTAAGCATCTCGGAGTTGGAATGTATGCTTTGATAAGATGATCAAAGATTTTGGGTTTATACAAAGTTTATGGAAACTTGTATTTCCAAAGAAGTGAGTGGGAGCACTATAAAATTTCTGATGAGTATATGTTGTTGACATATTGTTGATTAGAAATGATGTAGAATTTCTGGAAAGCATATAGGGTTATTTGAAAGGTGTTTTTCAATGTAAAACCTGGATTAAGCTACTTGAACATTGAGCATCAAGATCTATAAGGATAGATCAAAACGCTTAATGGTACTTTCAAATGAGCACATTCCTTGACATGATCTTGAAGGTGTTCAAGATGAATCAGTCAAAGAAGGAGTTCTTGCCTGAGTTATAAGGTATGAAGTTAAGACTTAAAGCTCGACCATGGCAGAATAGAGAGAAAAGACGAAGGTCGTCCCCTATGCTTAAGACGTAGGCTCTACAGTATGCTATGCTGTGTACCGCACCTGAAGTGTGCCTTGCCATGAGTCAGTCAAGGGGTACAAGAGTGATCCATGAATGGATCACAGGACAGTGGTCAAAGTTATCCTTAGTAACTAGTGGACTAAGGAAGTTTCTCGGTTATGGAGATGGTAAAAAGAGTTCGTCGTAAAGGGTTACGTCGATGCAAGCTTAACACCTATCTGGATAGCTCTGAGTAGAGATACCGGATACGTATAATGGAGCAGCAGTTTAGAAATAGCTCCAAGTAGAACAGTTATTTGGAATAACTCCAAATAGAACGTGGTAGCTACATCTAGGAGATGACATAGAGATTTGTAAAGCACACCCGGATCTGAAAGGTTCAGACCCGTTGACTAAAACCTCTCTCACAAGCAACATGATCAAACCCAGAACTCATTGAGTGCTAATCACATAGTGATGTGAACTAGATTATTGACTCTAGTAAACTCTTTGGGTGTTAGTCACATGGTGATGTGACCTGTGAGTGTTAATCACATGGCGATGTGAACTAGATTATTGACTCTAGTGCAAGTGGGAGACTGTTGGAAATATGCCCTAGAGGCAATAATAAATTGATTATTATTATATTTCCTTGTTCATGATAATCGTTTATTATCCGTGCTATAATTGTATTGATAGGAAACTCAGATACATGTGTGGATACATAGACAACACCATGTCCCTAGTGAGCCTCTAGTTGACTAGCTCGTTGATCAATAGATGGTTACGGTTTCGTAACCATGGACATTGGATGTCGTTGATAACGGGATCACATCATTAGGAGAATGATGTGATGGACAAGACCCAATCCTAAGCATAGCACTAGATCGTGTAGTTCGTATGCTAAAGCTTTTCTAATGTCAAGTATCATTTCCTTAGACCATGAGATTGTGCAACTCCCGGATACCGTAGGAATGCTTTGGGTGTATCAAACGTCACAACGTAACTGGGTGGCTATAAAGGTACATTACAGGTATCTCTGAAAGTGTCTGTTGGGTTGGCACGAATCGAGACTGGGATTTGTCACTCCGTGTAAGCGGGGAGGTATCTCTGGGCCCACTCGGTAGGACATCATCATATGCGCAATGTGACCAAGGAGTTGATCACGGGATGATGTGTCACGGAACGAGTAAAGAGACTTGCCGGTAACGAGATTGAACTAGGTATTGGATACCGACGATCGAATCTCGGGCAAGTAACATACCGATAGACAAAGGGAATTGTATACGGGATTGATTAAGTCCTTGACATCGTGGTTCATTCGATGAGATCATCGTGGAACATGTGGGAGCCAACATGGGTATCCAGATCCCACTGTTGGTTATTGACCGGAGAACGTCTCGGTCATGTCTGCATGTCTCCCGAACCAGTAGGGTCTACACACTTAAGGTTCGATGACGCTAGGGTTATAAAGGAAGCTTGTATGTGGTTACCGAATGTTGTTCGGAGTCCCGGATGAGATCCCGGACGTCACGAGGAGTTCCGGAATGGTCCGGAGGCAAATATTTATATATAGGAAGTCCTATTTCGGCCATCGGGACAAGTTTCGGGGTCATCAGTATTGTACCGGGACCACCGGAAGGGTCCCGGGGGCCCACCGGGTGGGGCCACCTATCCCGGAGGGTCCCATGGGCTGAAGTGGGAAGGGATCCAGCCCAAAGTGGGTTGGGGCGCCACTTCCCTTATGGCCCATGCGCCTAGGGTGAAAGGAGAACCCTAAGGAAGAGTCCCAAGGACGGAAGGCACCTCCTAGGTGCCTTGGGGGGGAGGGAAACCTCCCCTGGCCGCCGCCCCCCTAGGAGATTGGATCTCCTAGGGCTGGCGCACCCCCCCCTTGGGCTCCCTATATATAGTGAGGGTAGGAGGGCCTCTTGAGACACACCTTTGCCTTTGGTGCAGCCCTCCCTCTCTCCCAAGTCCTTCTCCTCTCCCGTGGTGCTTGGCGAAGCCCTGCAGGATTGCCACGCTCCTCCACCACCACCATGCCGTTGTGCTGCTGTTGGATGGAGTCTTCCTCAACCTCTCCCTCTCTCCTTGCTGGATCAAGGCGTGGGAGATGTCACCGGGCTGTACGTGTGTTGAACGCGGAGGTGCCGTGCGTTCGGCACTTGGTCATCGGTGATTTGAATCACGACGAGTATGAATCCATCAACCCCGTTCACTTGAACGCTTCCGCTTAGCGATCTACAAGGGTATGTAGATGCACTCTCCTTTCCCTCGTTGCTGGTCTCTCCATAGATAGATCTTGGTGACACGTAGGAAAATTTTGAATTTATGCTACGTTCCCCAACAGATGAAGAGATTGCCGGGTCATGAAGCGTCGACGTTGATGTTGTCGGGTTGTCCTCCCAGGCTGGATTCTGTCTCCAAGCCGGGTCTTTCTGAATTTTTTCAGACCCCAATAGCATGTATATCATCTGTAGCCCCCGAGCGCTGGGTTTGTAGGCCTTTAACAACCCGGAGGTCTGTGAACTTGTGTTTTGGTAACGAACAAAGTCCATTTTTTCACAATTTCTGGCTTGATAGCCCTCGAGGCTTGAGGCGACTCAAGGAGTCGTCTTCAAGCTCTTTGTTCCTGAAATAAAACACATGAATGCATTACACCGTTCGTGATATATAAAACAAAATTAAATAATAATTTTGATGACTTTGTCAACTTGTGTTCAAGTTGTTAATCGTTCGACTCGACTAAATAGGCTTTCGCGTAGACTTTTTTCATGAAATATGATATGTTCAGGGTCGACAAAGTCCATGATAGGCATCAGAGTCGATTGACAATACCGTACCCACTACTTGGTCGGTTACGAGTTGCATCTGACTTAGTAAAGAACGAACATAAAATAATTTCGCTGATATGTAGGGCACCCATGTTTGAACTGTGCATCATGGCAAATAGTCCTCTTTGGTAACCTTACGACTCAACTTTATGAGAAGAAATTATAGCCCCCGAGATTAACTCAAAGGTGCCGGATATATATAATTGACTAGAAAAAAAATGAAATTTAAATATCAAAGTGACTTAGCTTGTTTTTATGATGTGGCATAAGCCAGCGGACCGTTGGGGTCGACGAGGCAGTGGAAATGGCAGGCTGGCGAAGGCAACTCGACGGAGACGGGCCTAGATGGCGTGGCGATTCACGATAAGCCGTGAGCATCAGTGGAGTTTTCTCGGGCTCATGCTTTCTGCTCTTAATTGCACCTTCAGTCAAGGTAATGGACCTTCTCAATAATATCAACTTCAGATCTCCAGTACTCATCATGTTGAACGCAACTTATCCTTTGTTTAAGGGTCAAGTCCTTTTGAGGTTTTCTTCGAGGCCTGACTCCGTATGATTCCCTTTTTCAATTTGCTCAAATGCTGGGGCAGCTTGCAGGACACAGAGGCGGCGGCGGCCTGCAGTTGGTGATGTGAGGCTGGCCCGGCGATAGCGGGTCACAACGGTGCCGCGTGGTGAATGTAGCAAGCCTCTCCTGGGGAACAGCTTGAGGAAGCCCCGGGGAAGCAGAACGAAACGGCCATAACGGCGGCTCTGTCACATCCATACTTTATACTAATTGAAGCCTTCTTATAGTACTTGATACTAGCACCAATACCGTACGCGGCGCTGCCACATCCATGTACTGCTATTGCTGTAGCTTTGTGCTTCGATCTGTCCTGGCAGTCTGGCCTTCCCAGACGTTGCCGCATCGCCGCTTCTCTTTTTTCAATGGAGGAAAAAAATAGCAATTCAGCAGCAGATCTGCAAAACTTTTCCATCTCGATTGCCCAGCTTGGAAAGTCAACCTTTTTTTCCAGAACAGACAGGGCATGGTTCTTCACACCAACGAAGAAAGGAAGCCAACGCTGTTGGCCGCAGCGTGACGAGGCCATGGCAGCAAAGGCAGTCTGACTCGAGGCGGATACAGGTCGGAAGCAGAGGCGAATCGCCTCGACGGGGCGGTGATGCGGGTTGCCGCACCGGCGCAGCTTGCAGGCGGAGACAGGCGGCTCGGAGGTACACCGGTGTGAGCGGATCGAGGCCGGCGTTGGTCTAGTTGCCGGCAGCTTGATGTGTGGGTGCCAGCATTTTGCAAAGGCAGCGGCGGCTCTCCATGGCCACGTTGGAGGCGGCTTAGAACAGGGTTGAACCGGCGGAAAAGGCCGCGAGCAGCTCAGACGCGGACGGCACCGGTGGCGGAGGAGTTCGCGTCCGAGACCGAGGCGAGGCAGATTTATCCGCGGCGGGTCACCGCGGTAGACGGGGCAGAAGCGGCCCGTTGGAAAGAGCGGCGGCTCGTCTGCGGGGGAGCGAGGCCGAGGCGCACGTGATGATGGGCCGGGTACCGGCAGCGGAGAAAAACACATGAGGCCAGGCTGCAGCGGTGGAGCTCGCATCCATCACCACTTCTGAGTCGTGGCCAAAGCTGATTCCGTCTCGTTGACTATCCGTGGGCTGTCTCTTCTTCTCTTTCTGCTTTTCTTTTGCATGTGGATTTGAAGTGACCCTGTATGTTCCCGAATCGTGGTGACGCTTGACGAAAGTCCCGTTGGTTTCTCCGACACGCAAGCGCTCCAAAAGATTTGATCTGACTTTTGATCGCACCGCCTTCGGTCTAGTCAACTCGGCAACCGTATGACGGCCCACCTAATGCAACCCTAACTTTTTGAATCTTTTTCGTCTCATGAATTGCAAACTTCTCGATCCCTAATAGATCGCTTCAAAAACTCAACACCACCATGCTTCTCGATCCCTCATAGATCCCTCCAAGAACTCAACACCCCCGTGTGCGTGCCCCACGGTGGGCGCCAATTGTCGTGGAATTGTCACGGCAGATGTCCTTAGTGTCAGGACTTAGTCGTGAGGCCAACGCATCTATGTGGTAGTTTGAGAGGGGTTGAGCAGGACGAGAGACGCGATGTTTTACCCAGGTTCGTCCCCTCACGGTGGAGGTAAAAGACTACATCCTGCTTCATTGATATTGATGATGATGACCACGGTTATAAAAGTGCTCTTATCTCGAGAGCTATTGTCTAAACCTAACTTGTCCAAGGTTGTGGAACTTGTGAATCTTGTCCCCTTTTGGGGAGCCCTGCCCCTCCTTATATATGTTGGAGGGGCGGGTTACATGACTAGTCCTAGTTAGATTAGGACTAGTCTCTTTTCTATTACAAGACGAATAGCAATCCAGGTCTTATTCAAACTGTTTAAGTCGGCCTGCTGGGCCACCTCCTGTGATGGGCCTGTTGGAAACATGCCCTAGAGGCAATAATAAAAGCATTATTATTATATTTCCTTGTTCATGATAATTGTCTTTATTCATGCTATAATTGTGTTATCCAGAAATCGTAATACATGTGTGAATAATAGACACCAACATGTCCCTAGTAAGCCTCTAGTTGACTAGCTCATTGATCAACAGATAGTCATGGTTTCCTGACTATGGACATTGGATGTCATTGATAACGAGATCACATCATTAGGAGAATGATGTGATGGACAAGACCCAATCCTAAACATAGCATAAGATCGTATAGTTCGTTTGCTAGAGTTTTTCCAATGTCAAGTATCCTTTCCTTAGACCATGAGATCGTGTAACTCCTGGATACCGTAGGAGTGCTTTGGGTGTACCAAACGTCACAACGTAATTGGGTGACTATAAAGGTATACTACGGGTATCTCCGAAAGTGTCTGTTGTGTTGACACGGATCAAGACTGGGATTTGTCACTCCGTGTGACGGAGAGGTATCACTGGGCCCACTCGGTAATGCATCATCATTATGAGCTCAAAGTGACCAAGTGTCTGGTCACGAGATCATGCATTACGGTACGAGTAAAGTGACTTGCCGGTAACGAGATTGAACAAGGTATTGGGATACTGACGATCGAATCTCAGGCAAGTAGCATACCGATTGACAAAGGTGATTGTATACGGGGTTGCTTGAATCCTTGACATCGTGGTTCATCCGATGAAATCATCGAGGAGCATGTGGGAGCCAACATGGGTATCCAGATCCCGCTGTTGGTTATTGACCGGAGAGCGATCTCGATCATGTCTACATGTCTCCCGAACCCGTAGGGTCTACACACTTAAGGTTCGGTGACGCTAGGGTTGTAGGGATATGTATATGCAGTAACCCGAATGTTGTTCGGAGTCCCGGATGAGATCCCGGACGTCACGAGGAGTTCCGGAATGGTCCGGAGGTAAAGAATTATATATAGGAAGTGCTATTTCGGCCGTCGGGACAAGTTTCGGGGTCACTGGTATTGTACCGGGACCACCGGAAGGGTCCCGGGGGTCCACCGGGTGGGGCCACCTATCCCGGAGGGCCCCATGGGCTGAAGTGGGAAGGGATCCAGCCCAAAGTGGGCTGGGGCGCCACTTCCCCTAGGGCCCATGCGCCTAGGGTGGGGGAAACCCTAAAGGGGGGGCGCCCCCTTGCTTGGGGGGCAAGCCCCCCACCCCTTGGCCGCCGCCCCCCTAGGAGATTGCATCTCCTAGGGCCGGCGCCCCCCCCTAGGACCCCCTATATATAGTGGGGGGGATGGAGGACCTCTCACCTTTGCCTTTGGTGCCTCCCTCTCCCTCTCCAACACATCCTCCTCCTCCATAGAGCTTGGCGAAGCCCTGCCGGAGTACTGTAGCTCCATCACCACCACGCCGTCGTGCTGCTGCTGGAGCCATCTTCCTCAACCTCTCCTTCCCCCTTGCTGGATCAAGAAGAAGGAGACGTCACGCTGACCGTACGTGTGTTGAACGCGAAGGTACCGTCCGTTCGGCGCTAGGATCTCCGGTGATTTGGATCACGTCGAGTACGACTCCCTCATCCCCGTTCTTTGAACGCTTCCGCTTGCGATCTACAAAGGTATGTAGATGCATCCGATCACTCGTTGTTAGATGAACTCATAGATGGATCTTGGTGAAACCGTAGGAAATTTTTTGTTTTCTGCAACGTTCCCCAACAGGGCCGCGGCCTACCTCCATGAGGATACCCGTGTCCCATATCCACGACACCTCCCGAGTTTTCGAGAAATCTTCAAAAAAGTTGGATTCACATATATAACAGATCATTGTATTGGGGCGGGGGGGGGGGGGGGGTATAGTGCGATGTTGCCATGTTCAACTTTCTCAAAATCTCCCCTCACTTACCGGTATGTAGGCCGAGGTTTCTTCAGACATGCCTTTGTAAGTGGGTAAACATTTAATCAGTGAACTAGTGCAATGCACAGTGGCCATGATATTTTCTTTCCAATCGGAAAGAACTCATATCCAAGAGACGAACTTGCTGAATCCTAATCTTTTTGACAGAATAGGTCTTCCTCATTCGACCTGCTTTTGCAATTGGATAGTCACTTTTTTATTCAGCATGTTGGATCCTTGCATGTGCTAGGTTGCTCGATTTTCCATGGATTCAACAAATGGGGGTCTTCATAATTCCTTCCTTCAAATGGTGTTGTGGTAGAGCCACTCGCAAATTATAGGGTGTGCCACATGAAAAAAATCAACATAACACACATAGTGTTAAATTGACCAGAAAAAGATATACGAATAACCCTATGAACTAATCCTAAAGTTTTCCATAGGTTATCCCAAATTTGTTTTCCCCATAATATCGGGGGTTTTCTCCAAAATGTAACATAACACACGTGAGAGATGAAGTGGTCATACGAGGCAAGAGGGTTGACCCCACGTGGCTCACATCGAACGGGAGCAAAGAGGGCGCAAAGAGGCCGAAAGATGTGATCCATCGCCCCGCCCAATTTCTAAACTCGGTTTTCCCGCGTTGTGGATTTATGGTCGATTTACAAAAGAAATCGCCCCAACTCAGAATTCAAGTTTTCAAGTAAAGTGTCAAGAATCGAATCGGGCCCAAAAATAGAGAAAATGTGTGCGATTAGCTCTGATGATTGGAACTTTGGAAGTCCAAATTATGGAACTCGTTAAAAACCAAGGGACCGACTAAAAGTCAGGTACTTGAAATTATTTCCCGCGTCAACCCCTTCTTTTTTTGTCGCCGGATCTTCATCGAACGGCTTACGCATCGTCTTCCACCTCCCAACTGCTTTCTTCTTCCCATGATCTGATCCTCCCACCTCTGCAGCTGCCGGCCTACCTCGCCCCATCCGCCTGCCTCCCCCCCCCCCCCCCCCCCCCCCCCGGTCGACGCCCTGGCCGCCTCTCCGCCATGTCCTCCCCTCAACCTCCACCTAGCACCGTTGCTGGCCACCGGCCCGGCCATCCCTCTAAGCCCCGACGCGGCGGAGAAGAATTCTGGCGATCCCTGCATCCCCCACACCTATATAAGACAAATAATAAGGCAATTCTTTCAATAGATGGTGGGCCAATGGCTTCTACGGTGAGATTTTTTCCTTCTCTGGTGGCTCACCCCTAAAGCGGTGACCTGATCCAATAGCGAAACCCCAAAACCAATCCAGTATAAATACTCTCTCGGTTCGATGCGGTGAGAAAGCGACTGCGTCGGCAGACAGATCTCACACGCTTCCCATCTTCTCTTACCTGGCACGCCACAGCCGCCGCCGCGGCGAGCGATTCTGATGGCGGCCACGGGCGGCGGCAGCGGAGGCGGTGGCGGTGGCCGCCACTGGATCGAGGCGGAGACGCCCGACTTCCGGGCCAGGATGCGCCGTATCTACCTGTGAGCAGCGCCACCACTCCTCTCTCCTCCCCCTTCTCCCCAGCCCGTGCTGCGTCTGCCCTCGATCTGATCCCGCCGTGATCGCGCGACTAGTAGCTCGAATTTTCTGGGGGTCGGATATAGGTGGTCGTGCGCCTGGTCTCCATTCGGATCTGGGTGGTCGGATCGACTGGGATCGAACGGATTGGTTGCATCGAGGGCTTAGGGTTTCGCCCACTTGGTCGATTACTCGCAGCCGTTTCTCGACAATTCCTGCTCGCGTCTGCTTTCGTTGCTCGGTGAATCGACTAGATGGGTTCTGTACGAGGCTAGGTAGATTGGTTCGTGCGTAGAGTACTGGTTTTGTTCTGTAGGGTTTCCGTTACTTGATGTGTTGGTTAGGCCTCCAGCTGAATACACTGTTGTTATTGTTACATTTCACGATGTGCCTCAACTGTTTGACAAATATTATGCATGGCATGCTTATGATGACTTGGTAGCTCGAATTCCCGCGGGATTATCGGTCTCCGTCCGGATCTGGGTGGTTTGATTGAATGGGGTCGGACACATTGGTCGAGGGCTTAGGGTTTCACTCGCTTGGCCGATTATCTGTAGGCCTTTCTTGGCCAGTTATCCAACTGATTGGTCAAGGGCTTAGGGTGTTTGGCGAATCTGCCGGGTGCGTAGGGTGGCCACGGGATTCGTCAGTAGTTCTGGACCTCAGTTTGGGTTTCATCTGGAGGCAGGAGGGTTTCCGTTGCATGATGTTTTTGGTAATGCTATTTAGTTGGTTTAGGTTTCCGTTATGAGACTAGTTTTTTTCTTTTTTTTTTGCAAGGAGTAATAAGACTAGTTTGGTTATGCAGAACATGGAAACTGTTCTACGCTGCCATTTGGCGGGTTTGTTAGTATTCATATGGTTAATTGTGAGAACAATTTGAGTAATTCGGGAATTTTAAATTGTTCTGCTAAGTTGCATACGAGTTGAGCTCATGTCATCAGATTGTTATATTATAATACCACATCAGGTTTTGATGTTTACTAACCCCATTTCCTTCTAAATTTTTTTAGACCTACCAAATTGGCCACATATTTCCAGCACAAGTATTCCCCCAATTCCATGGAGGCCCAAACACTTATTGCCAGATTGGAGGAGGATGCCTTCAGGGGGACAAACAGTAAGGTGCGTTTATCCGCTCGTGCTTCCTTGAACCAGTCGGACAGCCTTTTCATGTGTTTCTGCTAGTTAATTGGGCAACAGAGACTACTAGGCAGTAGCCTTGTGGCAAGGGTTGCAGTGGCGTGCCCAGGGTTCGACTCCCTTCGGGAGCGGATTTCTGGCGCCTCACCCGGGTGGGCTCCTTCTATAAAAATATGTCCTGGGTGCTATTGCCCATGGATCTCTCCTTTCTTTTTAATTGGAAACCGCAAGGAAGCATTAGATGTTTTCTTTACTTGCACACGTTTTAAATTTGACCCATTATGTGGCATGCTATCTAATTATATGTTTCTGCTAGTTAATTAGACAATGCGAGGAAGCATTGTTACAAAGTTGCAATTATGCATTAGATGTTTTCTTTACTTCGCTCAGATTTTGAATTTGATTCTGTGTGATGCTGTCACGATTTAATTTAATTTTCCATTTGTCCAGGTAGAGTACGTGAAAAAAATATCTGACAAGGTGGTCACTATGTTGAGAAATAAAACTGACGAGCTACAACGACGAGCGCAGTTACAAAGCCAATTGCAACAGGCTATTGAAGCACAGGCTTTACATGGAGGCAGTTCTTCTGTAATGCCAGAGGCAGTGATGGTGGCTAGTCGAAGGCCAACTTCTCTGTCTATGACACCTCAAACTTCAGGCCTAGTGCCAAACCAGAACATTCTTCACCCTTGCACGTCAAACATGCAGATTGAGGTTGAGAAAAAGCATCATGGTCAGGATCATTATCCAAACTTTCAGCCCATGGGAATTACTAGAGCACGGCCGGGTGTCCAGTCCGGTCCATGGACGATGCAGTCAGGAGCCAGTCAGAGTGAGAGCCAATACATGGCCAGGCAACCGCAGGCTACAAATTTTGTTGGCTACAGCCTAGCAAGTGGGTCAAAGCCAGTTATTCAGCCAAATTCTCAGCACAATCACATACTTGGCCAAAATGATAGTGCTATTGGAGTGCGACAGCCTCAGATTACAAGGTTGAATGAAATTTTGAGAGCCAACCAACAAGAGATGGGCACACAAAGGTACCAAACTCTTGGAGCACAACAAGCTGATGCCTCCAACATGCAGCCTGGTCAGCTTAGAATACGGAATAATCAGGAGGATGCTAGGCAAACAGGTTTCTTACATCCACCATTCAAGGCATCTGAGCCCATGACTCCACCTGTACAACAGATTCCAGGTGCTCAGCAAAGCACTTTGTTTTGTCAGAACTCTCAGATTCCAGGTACTTAAGCGGCTTTATTTAACAAAAAATTGTGAATGCCATAAAACTCCAATCATTGTTTTCCTTTGATTTTGTTTGTTTTTCACAAGTTACTGTGTCTGATATTTCAGCTATGATGAGGAGTACTACAGAATATGATCTCGAGGAAATATTTTGTAAGGTGAGAGAATCCTCTATTTTATATATGTGCGTTATATTATTTCTATAAATATATTCCTAATATGGGTAGTTATGCACAGTTGCTTGAGTAAACCCAATTTAATTAAGGTTCTTGTACATGTAATGGGATGTTGTGTTTACCTGACCTTGTAGTTTAATGCAGAAGCCATCCTAGTTGAATGACTAAATCAAGTTGATGAGTTGTCGATGGTTGTTTTGTTAAATTTGTACAGCTCGGCCTAATTGTATTGCTGCAATATTTCATTGCAGATCAAGTCTTGGAAAGATGCTTATTTTCCTCAGTTTTTGGAACTGGATCGTAGAGTCATTCTTCCAACACTAACAGAGGTCATTTCTCCTTTTCCTAGAGATGAATCTTCATTCATTGTTGATTTTGCGCATCTCTGTCACTTAAACCCTTGGTTCCATCTCCATACAGGAACAATTCTCATCACTACCTGAAGAGAAAGCTAATCAATACAAACGCAAAACAGATTTCAAGAAATCAATCAGAAGGATACTGAATTTGATGTCGTTGCAGAGGAGTGATGTGCACGAGGGTTTGAAGGTGGACCTCCCCAAGTACGAAAAACTCATACATCATTTTCTGGCTCTTCTCGAGAGGAATAAAACTTGCCATGCTGAGATGAATACAGGATATCAGTTGCAGAATTGTGATGAGCAGCGCAAAGCCATCAATCTTACTGGCAATGCATCCCCAATCAGTGGTGGTACAAGGTAGGTAAAAGCAATAGCTTGGACAAATCTGGAGATATTTGTTTTGAAATATCAAAATAGAATGCTAAGATATATTGCATAGCTAGCTGGAACTGTCAACAAAGCATGTCATCCTTAATAGCTCAAATAGTACTCACTTTTTGTTTAACATTGTATGGTAACCAACGTCATTAGCAATTCTGCTTACTCTTACTCCCTTTATTTAATGTGTTTATCCTTTTTCATTTGCAGTAGGGAGCAAAAGCAACCTGCAGATGCAAGCATTTTGCAGCCGAGGCAAACAACTATGGCTAGAACAACAACACCTCATCAACAGAGCAATGATAACTACTTGCTAGGAACAGAAAGTGCTTCTTTCTCTTCACCAGGATCATTGCAGTCTTCATTGCAGTCTTGGTCTTCCAGTATGCTCAAGTCCATGAGGCCCTCACCACATGCAAATCCAGTGGTAGCACCAGTGTCACCCTGTGCTCCAGTGCCCATAATCTCAATGGACGTTGACAGCATAACTGCCTTCTTGATGGATGACCATGCAGCAGCAGCACTGCCACCAAAAGCAAATGGTTCTAACCAAGTCACTCCTACTGAACCGATAGTACCAGCCTCACCACTTCAGGCAGACATAGCAGCTGGTCATGGAGAGGTTCAGGCACGAGGTGGAGATGGAACACCGATGACTAAGAGGCCCATCGACCGGCTAATGGATGCGGTAAGTGTACCATATGGCTGAGCTCATGAATTGTTGCAATCATTTATACTGACAGTTCTGTCCTTATTTTGTATGTAATTGTAACCTCAGATAAGATCGTCATCGCCTGGAGCGCTACGCAGATCTGTTAATTCAATTAGGTCTTTCCTTAGCATGAGCGACATTGTACCACATGGGAGAATCGGCACAATGTTGGATTGCAAATCCTCCCTGCAGCAGCAGGGTGGATCTAATACTGTGAACAAAATGAAGCGAGTTTTCAATCATACAGTGTCGCGATCTGAATCACTACCGCTGGGAAGCATGGATGGCAGTTGCATGTCATTTGAGTGTGGAGCCTCGGACTCTGGATCAAGCAGCGAGGTAAACTTTAAGAGGCAGAAAACACAGGTAAGACAATTGATCATTAGTTTCTTAAGTTTCCGAAAAATCCAGTGCTATCTGTTCTCATATCTATTGGAGCACGCACTTGATTTTCTCTTTGTCGTCACTTTGCAACAGTCTAACATATGTACTTTCAACAATTCTTGTCACTTGACAGAATGCTAGTAATGAGGCTCTGTTGGAAGAAATCAAATCTATCAACAACACACTAATCGATACAGTGCTCAGCATATCTGATTACTGTGGTATGGATGGGATCTCCCGCTGTGATGGCGGGACAACAATCAAACTGTCCTACAGTGCTGTGTCGCTTTCGCTGACCTTTAAATCTGTCTTTGCCACATCTGAAGCGGTACTTTGGATTTCAGAGTTCAGACACTTGCTACACGTTACGCTCCAATGCACTGACTGTTTCTCTGACTGATTGATGCAGTGTCTTGTCTTGCCGGTTAAGCTATTCGTCCCGGCAGATTATCCCAGCAGCTCTCCGGTGCTCAGAAATGACGAAAGAGATGAGGTGCCAAGGTGAGTTGAGCCCGACCATGCTTTTCTACTTCGTACTGCTGATCATCAGATATGTCCAAATCGGCCCCAGCTGCTTGACAATAGCTTCTTCGCCCATGCGCAGGAAGAATTCCAGCGCCATCTCTGCCTCGGCGGATGTGGCGTTCCGGCACGCCCTCAACGCTCTCCCGGAACCCCGGTCGATCGAGGCGATGGCCAGGGCGTGGGACGCCTCCGTGCGGAAGGCCGTGATGCGGTTTGCGCGTCAGCAAGGCGGAGGGACGATCAGCTCGATGTTTGGTGGGTGGAAGAGATGTGCAGCCGCATGAGAAATGGATCAGATTTAGGATGCCACACATCTGTGGCTTGTTTGTTGTAGTGTTGAAGAAACTGTAAGGTGAGTCTGTACCCAAACTGTAAGGCATGTCTGTTGATGGTGATCCCTATTGTAGATGATGTAAACTGTTGTGTTTGTACTGTGCGAGATAGATGTAGAATAGCAGCTTAGGATAAGTACAGGAGAAATTCTGTTTGGAATTCGAACTGGCTACAGGCATGCCGAAACTGCTGTTGTATTTTCAATCTTGTTCTGATGGGACAAAGAATCCTGCAATTTACTTGTGGTAGTAAGAAACAGTTCGTATATGCATGGTGAATGGGACTTGAATGAAGTATGTGTGTTGTGCTCAATGAGAAAGTATCAGCTGTGTCGGCATCTTAATTTGTTGAATTTATCTGCATTCGGACAAATTACATCTCCCATGTTTACTGTCACTGTGCTGGAAGGGTGAACCAGATTTGCTTTGATGAAATTCCGGTGAAAAGGGTGAACCAGATTTGCTTCGATTTTCCATCTGTAGATGTGATGCTGTATTGGCACCTTATTGCACTGTCAATTTATGGCATTCTGATGAAATTCCACCTTTTTAGCGGATGAAAGGGAGTTTTATTCATCAGTCAAGAGCATGTTCAGTCTTACATAGATCAGGGACATCGCCTGGCCCTGACCCGAGCCATACAACCGTGCAACATTTCAGTTATTCCAGCTAACATGGAGTAATGGGATCGATCTCTATCCGCTGCTGTGATCATCTTAAGAGCAACAAGGCAGTCTGTCTCCACTTCAATATGTAGTTGCGTCCACTGCAAGGCAAGGCTCATACCCTCCATGCAGGATAGAAGTTCGGCTTCTAAAGGTTCTGCAATGCCCTCAGTTCTCTGCATGATTAGAAGATCTTACTTGAACTGTCTCGCAGAATCATTCCGGCGCCTGACGTTCCGGTGGAAGCGCAGAACATCCGTCAACGTTGAGTTTGGTCCACCCATCCACAACTTGAGCATGTGGTACAGGCTTGCTCGGCGCCACCGCGTCAACCACTTGTTTGCCTTTCGCCGGGTCTGTACTCGGATTGTTTTGGATGCCCACGAGTGAATCAATGTAACTGACAAGGAACCTCTTTGACACTTCCTGGAGGTGGCTGCTTATGATTCGTCATTTTATTGCATACGTGCAAGCAGACAAGCAGTGCCGAAGGGTCATCATGAGCTCCATCTTCTACATGTCAGGAAGGTCACGAAGAGTTAGGGCGAGCCACTCCGTGCCCGTCCGATGGAATGTTGTAGCAGCAGGGATCCACAAATCGCTTGCCAAAGCGCCACCGCCCTAGGACATCTGCAAAAAGCATCAAACGTGTCCTCCAGCTCCATTGCACAGAGAGGGCATTGGCCAGAGACTTCCAATCCTCGCCCCTTTTTTTATTAATCCAAGTGGGCAAGCAGTCCGTGAGAAATTCCACCTTTTATGTGCACATCTATCTTGAATTGCAATGATGCGAGTGTTTTTCTTTCTTGCTCATAAAGCATTAGAGCAGGATATCCATGTATCATAAGTTCATAACCAGCTAGTGCAAATGTTAGCAAATGATCCACAAATATAGAAAAAGAGAAGGGCCTGATGTTGAAATGCCAGCTACTCACTATGAAGCAAGCAAAACTATGGAGTATATACTCCCGAGCTCAAATGCTCATTGATGAACAATAAAATCAAAAAAATAGTTAAAAATCAAATAATTCTGATTTTTTTGTGCTAACTTCGACAAATGTTTGGGTGCTTGCAAAAAGTTATCACAAAATACATTACTGGAAGTCGTGAAAAAAAATCGATGATCCAAAAATGCTATTTTTAAAGCATTTTGGAGTACTGATTTTGTTTTTCTTGCTACGACTTCCACGAATGTCATTTTGTGATGAAATTTGTCAAGCATACAATTTTTTTTTCAAAAAAAAAGAATCAGATTTTTTTTCTTCTGATTTTACTGTTTATCCCGAGCTCATTTGAGCTCGGGAGCAGAAGAATACTTTTGGCAAAACACCTAGTTAAACGGATCAACTGATTGACATGTAAACAAATAGTGGCTCACTCTTTGTGTTGCACAGCAAATGAAACAAAATCGCTCCTTTAGGCATAGGTATATCGACACAAAGCTTGATTCAAATAGATTCTGAAAGATGAGTGAGCTTTGATCTGAATTCAATATTTGGTTGAGCTCGTACTCTCGTACTATCACGTCTTGTTGACTTTACAAAGGTTTTGCATCTGACGCCCAATTTACTGTTTAGAATGTCCATAAAACCAATCTCCTTTTTATCTAATTTCCACATGTAGTGCGTTAGTTTGATAAAAAAAATTGGCTTCACTATTTTCTTATTCCGTCAAATTCCATATCTCAGGTGCATGTACCGTGTGTGTGTTTTACGTGCACCTCCACCTCAAATTGCAATCATGCGAGGGTATTTCTATATCTGTTTCGAGTCCTCACTAAATTATTTCTCTCAACATACAAACATGTTGTGTCATCATAAAACATGCATGCATGAGAAAAGGCACACCTCAGTAATGCAACCATGCATGCATGCATTTAAAAATTGCACCTCAACATATAGACATGCAATAAACCATGTGTATTTTCGGTTTTAGTTCTCATATTAATCCTCCAAATAAATATTCATGTTTCACATAAGCAAATATCATTGAAATATATTGCAAAACCCCCGCAAAAAGAAGAAATATATTACAAAACATTCTCGCAACAATGTGGCGGTATCATCTAATGTCTTTAGTGACTTGGTGACCAAAGGGCCGGTGCAGTAGCCAGTAGGGATTAACAACCCATCACTGGGCACCCATCCAGTAGGTATCATCTTATGTCTTCAGTGCTGTAAAAAAAAATCATCTAATGTCTTTAGTAACTTGGTGACCAAAGGCCCGGTGCAGTAGGGCTGAACAAGCCATCACCAGGCACCCACCCAGTAGGTAAAAAGGGGAAGAACCGATAGTGGTGTCACGTTCTGCATATAATATACTCCTACCAAATTTACAACAATCGTTAGGTCGATGGTCATTCATGTACACATATTACAGGACATAACCAATAATGACCATTGCCTTTTTCTTAGATAATGGAGGAGATAATGCATAACGATCAAGTGCGCCTAGCTAGAGCATGCATTTGGACTTCTATTTATACCACACGGTCAAACACAAACATGCACCAAGGAGACAATGGAGGTCCTGCTGCTCCTGGCCGTCCTCTTCTATCTGACCATTCTTCTCCGGCAAAGAACTAGAAGGTCTCGTGCTCAGACGACCCTTCACAAGGTTGTCGACACCGCCGCCGCCCACCACGCGCTGAACGAGAAAGCGAGCGCCTTCTCGAACCGCCCCGCCGCCATCTTCCCGGTGGTCCTGGCCACCGGGCTTGGCGGCGAACGGAACGAGAACATAACCACGGTCAAGTATGGCCCCCACTGGCGCGCGCTCCGGTGCAACCTCATGGCCAAGAGCCTCCACCCCTCGCGTCTCGGTTCCCTCGCCCCGATGCAGCGGGAGGCCAGCCAGGCCCTCGTCGCCGACCTGTCCGGACTTGTCCGGGACGCAGCCGGCGACGTGCTCGTTGTCCGTGGCCACATCAACACCGCCGTGTTCGGGCTGGTCGCGCGCCTGTGCTTCGGCGACGGCGTTGACGTGGGCCATGTGCGCGCCATGGAGCTCGTGATACAGGACTTTATCGTCTCCATGGGGGAGCTCAACCCTGTGTTCGACGGCACGATGTTGTGCAAGCTCATGAACTGGAGGCGGCTTGGACGGCTCTTCGCCTTCCTCGGCCGGCAGACCAAGCTGTTCCTCCCCCTCATCAACGAGCGAAGGCGGCCCGAGTCTCGGTCCTGCACCGCCGATGGCGGCGTCGAACCGTACGTCCATTCACTCCTTGATCTACGTGTCCCCGACGACGATGCTGGCGGCAAGCAGGGAAAGGACGCCCGGCGCGAGCTCCGGGACGACGAACTGGTGAGCCTCGTGTCGGAGTTCCTCGGCGCCGGCTCGGGTTCGGTCGTGGCCAGCTTGGAGTGGACCCTCGCCCACCTCGTGGACCAGCCGGACGTCCAGGACATGCTGCGCCGGGAGATCATCGACGGTGAGACCAGTAATGGCGGGGTAATCTCCACCAAGAGCCTCCGCGGCATGCCGTACCTGCACGCCGTGGTGATGGAGAGCCTCCGCATGCACCCACCCGTGCCGTTCATCCTGCGCGGCGTCCACGGCGAGGGTGCCGCGACGGTAGGCGCTACGTTGGCGGCCGTGCCAGCTGATGGCCTGAGGGTACAGTTCATTGTTGGCGACATTGGGAGGGATAGCAAGACGTGGACGGACCCGGACGAGTTCCGGCCAGAGCGGTTCCTCGCCGGAGGTGAGGCAGAGGGCATCGGGCCAACACCAGGCCCCAAGGAGATCCGGATGATGCCGTTCGGGGCGGCGCACAGGCACTGCCCTGGCTCGAGCCAGGCGATGGTGAACATCAAGTTCTTCCTGGCCGCGCTTGTACGCGAGTTCGAGTGGGCGGCGCCGGCGGATGACTTCAGCGTCGACCTCACAGAGCTCGACGGGTTCTTCAAGGTCATGAAGAAACCACTTTCGGCGCGTGTCACACGGCGCACTCAAGTCGTGTAAAACTTGGCATTTATGTACGGGCATGCCAAGTTGTCAGGTAGTATGTGTTTTCTTGTATATGCCTGTGCGTGCATGTGTACCAGTGTTTTAAATAGCGGGCTATGCAAAATAGCGACGGTCCTCCAAATCAGCTATAGGTTTAGCGGGCCAGGACACTTAGTGAAACCTGCTCAAACAGGTATAGCGGGGGGCTATTTACAACTTTGATCTGGACATGTCAAAGTCGTTTTTTTTTCAAACAAACCTGTGATTGGATGGCCAGCTCACCAGGTTTTAAGTCGTAGATTTGACATCAATGCTCGTATATTCCTAAATTTATTTCAGGCCTTTTGGTGATATGTGTTCGGTGGAAGGAGATGTTTCTATCGACTATGAAGACATCTGTGACAACTTGGTTAATTTCAAGATGATATGCCGCCTCAGTCTCTCAAAGGTGCCGATAAGAATAAAGTGCGCGTTTATAGAAATGAGTGTCTGTGCATATACATAATCGTCTTGGTTTGTATTGTGTTAGAAAAAAAGTCCCTCCTTTTTGGACAATGCTAGGCGCCTGTGTGCCTGCTCAGTCTCGGGCCGATTGCCTGATGTGTACTTCACGTCATCTTTTCTTCCCCAAAAGAAAGAGAGAGTGAAAGAGGGTTGACACATGGTGTGGGCGGGCACATGCACGAACTCGAGCATATGGCAGCGCTCTTGACCCAGAACACCATCACCCTGCACCCAGCTGATCCAGTTTTCGGTTTAGTTCTCATATTGGTTCTTCAAATAAGTATTAACGTTCCTAATAATCAGATATCATTGAAATATGTTGTAAAATATTTTCGCAACAACATGCTGGTATCATTTAATGTCTTTAGTAGCATGGTGACCAAAGGTCCGGTTTTCACCTGTTGCAGTAGGGCTTAACCACTCATCAATAGGCAGCCTTCCACTTAGTAAAAAGGGAAAGTACCAATAGTGGTGTCACGTTCTGTATATAATATCACACTTACAACAAATGTTAGGTGGATGGGTCATTCATGTACACATATTACAGGACATAACGAATAATGACGATAGCTTTTTTCCTTAGATATAATGGAGGAGATAATGCGTAACGATCAAGTGCGCCTAGCTAGTGCATGTAGTTGACTTTTATATATACTTCCTCCATCCAAAATTACTTGTCACAGAAATGAATGTATCAAAACGTATTTTTAGTTTTAGATACATCCCCTTCTGTGAAAAGTAATTCAGGACGGAGGGAGTACCACACAGTCACACACAGAAATGCATCTGGCAGCTCTGGTTGAAGCTTAAATCACCAAGGAGACAATGGAGGTCCTGGTGCTCCTCATCGTCCTCTTGTATACGACCATTGTTCTCCGGCAAAGAACTACGAGGTCTCGTGCTAAGACGACCATTCACAAGGTTGTCGACACTGTCGCCACCCAGCACACATTGAACGAGAAAGCCAGCGTGTTCCCGAACTGCCTCGTCGCCATCTTCCCGGTGGTCCTGGCCACCGGGCTTCGCGGTAAATGGAACGAGAACATAACCATGGTGAAGTACGCCCCCCCCCCCCCCTATTGGCGTGTGCTCCGATGCAACCTCATCGCCAAGAGCTTCCACCCTTCGCGCCTCAGTTCCCTTGCCTGATGCAACAAGGGGCCACAACTGGTCAGGACGTGGCAGGCGAGGTGCTCGTCGCCCGTGGCCACATCAATGCCGCTGGTTTGCGTTGCTCGCGCGCCTCTGCTTCGGTGATGGCGTTGACAGGCGCCTCGTGCGTGCCATGGAGCTGGTGATACATGACTTTATCATCTCTATGGGGGAGCTCAGAGGTTGTTTGTTTCCAGGGACTTATTGGTTTAGGAACTTAAAAAATTTCTATAAGTCCCATCTAAACCAAACAGAAGGGACTTATAGGGACTTAAAGTGGGCATTTAAGACTTATGAAATAAGACTCTCAAGGAGAGACTTATAGTTGTAATATGGTCTTTTAGTCAATGTTAAATTCCAGGAACCAAACAGATAGGGACTTTTTAAAGACTTGAGATTTATAAGTTGGGACTAAAAAAAGTCCTAAAACTTATGAACCAAACAAGACCTCAATCCCATGGCACGATGTTGTGCAAGCTCGTGAACTGGAGGCTGCTTGGACGACTCTTTTCCTTCGTCGGCAGGCAGACAAAGTTGTTCCTCCCCCTCATCAATGAACGAAGGCGGCTCGAGTCTCGAGTCTGCACCGCTGGCGGCGGTCTCCAACCATATGTCGACTCACTCCTTGATCTACGCGTTGCTGACAACGATGCTAGCGGCAAGCAGGGCAAGGATGTCCGGTGCGAGGTCTGGGACGATGAGCTTGTATGCCTCGTGTTAGAGTTCCTGGGTGCTGGCTCGGGTTCAGTCGTGACTAGTTTGGAGTGGACCCTCGGCCACCTTGTGGACCAGCTAGATGTCCAGGACAACCCACATAGGGAGATCATCGACGGTCAGACAAGTAATGGCGGGGTTGTCTCCACCAAGAGCCTCTGCGGCATGCCGTACCTGCACGTCGTGGTGATGGAAAGCCTCCGCATGCACGGATGCACCCACCGGGGCTGTTCATCATGCGCGGTTTCCACGGCAAGGGCACCGTGGTGATCGGCAGCATTACGACGGCGGCCATGCCGGCTGGCGGCATGAGGGTACAGTTCATCGTTGGTGAGATCGGGAGGGATAGCAAGACATGGACGAACCCGGACGAGTTCCGGTCAGAGCGGTTCCATGCCGGAGGCAAGGGGGAGGGCATCGGGCCGACACCGGGCCCCAAGGAGATCCGGATGATGCCGTTCGGGGCGGCGTACAGGCACTGCCCCGGCTCGAGCCAGGCGATGGTGCACATCAAGTTCTTCTTGGCCGCGCTCGTGCGCGAGTTCGAGTGTGCGCCGCTGGCAGAGGATTGCAGCGTAGACCTGGTTGAGCTCGACGGGTTATTCAAGGTGATGAAGAAACTGCTTTCGGCGCGTGTCAAGAAGCACACCCAGTCTATGTAAATCTTGGCATTTATGTACTTGCATGCCAAGTTGTCAAATAAGGGTCCAGCTATGTTACATCTAGATGTGAATAATACCTCACATCTAAGTATGACATCATATTACATCAGGGGATAAATAAAGCCCTACCATTACATTATTTGTTTGTTTTGTTTCTTTTTGCCCTTTTTTATGTTTGCCGCCCATGAAAACATCACACGCCCACTATGTCGTAACCGGGACAAAAAAGGTCGGCCTCCAGTTACGAGTTGAGGGTGGACTTGTAATTGGGACAAAAAAATTCAGACCTCTGTTGTGATTTGAGGATGGACTTGCAACTGGGACAAAAAGAAGGTAGAGCCCTAGTTACGAGTAGAGAGTGGGATTGCGAGTAGAAGGTAGAGCCCATTTACGAGTCGAGTTTGGACTTGCAACTGCAAAAAAAGGTAGGGCCCCGGTTGCGAGTCGAGAATGGGCTTGCAACCACTACTAGGGAAAAGCCTAGCAGCAGCGCGGGTTTTCGGCCTTTTAGTAGCGCGGGGGCCGGCGCTACTAATAAGGCGCTACAGCTTACGTATAGCAGTAGCGCTGGTCCACCCGCGCTACTGCTACACAAGTGTTGCAGCAGTGCGCTTAAAGGAACCTCGCTGCTGCTAATAGCTATAGCGCGCTTCCCCTGTCCGCGCTACTGCTACAACCGCGCTGCTGCTAACTTTTCTCCACTCGCTACTGCTAATTTTAGTAGTTTTTTGTTTTTTTCGGCATATTTGTTTTGTATTTGAACAGGCTTTATAGAAGAATCTTTAGCACATACAAATGTCATCATGATACACATACAAATGCCTGCGAGACCACAAATGTAATCATAGCATATACATACAAATAGTCTCGTTATAATCATCATCCAACACAAAGTGGTATCTTGTCATCATCTCGAAAATAGCGATACATGCAAGTCTCGAATACTTGCAACTACAACGTCTTCCATCTAAACAAAGGTATACGCGAGAAGAGCTATCACTATGAGTGAGAGCGGAATTATGTAGTACATGAGATGGCGGTTACGAGTCCTCTCTCGCGCTAGCGTGAACCTCAAGTAACTAGCTTCTCCTTCTTGTCTGCTTTTGAAGCCTCTATGGCTGGCGTCCGAGAACCCATTCACTTGCGCCTGACACTCATGCCACTCGGTGTACACCCCCGAAACCTTCCGTTTGTACACGACATAGCAGTTCCATCTCGCCATCAAGAAACTAGGTACCTGTTAGAGATGCATGTTCATGAAGAGGATGTACAATCATATATATGCAACAAAATATAATAGAGAACACCGAAAAAGAAAGGGTTAGCAACTAGATGCAACATACAGTACGCAAATTAGTTAACTAGAGGTACGCAGGTCATCGTGCGCAAACTAACAAAGTAGCGTTACGCAAGTTCGGCAGGGATCGTGGACATCACAAAGTTGCATCGCTACAAATAGTATACAAGTTCAACCGACACATATCATCATCATCGGCATCATAAATCACTAGAAGTTCCATCCTTCCATATCATCGAGGATGGACCCTAGCTTCTTGAACGGCGTGAGGTCTAGATGTTGCATGCCTATGCGAGTTCGGACGTCAGCTCGCGATATAGGGCCGTGGTGGAACATCCCCTTCTCATCGACGACTTCTTTCATGATGATCGTCGCAATGTCGCTTTGGATGCGAAAGAAGTCATCTCTAAGTTTATAATCCACTTCTCCATGAGATTCTAGCCACTTGTGGATATGATCATCATTTGTGCTTCTCATGCGGAGCCTTTGGTGATCCGTGTTGAACTGAATCATGAGATGGAGGATGTACAGTCCATCCTTCTTGCTTGGTTTTGGGACTTGGATGCAGGAGAAGTTAGTTTTATGCACGAAACCCATCTTCTTGTTTCTTTGTTTCCTGATCTGCATGTGGCCACCTCTAAAGCTGAAGCCTTGGAGAGCATCATCTAGAATATTCATTATGTGGGTGTAGTCTTTTTTCTCGTAGTCTCTGGAAGGGTCAAAATACACGGCGTGGGAGACTTGCGGATAAAGAACGATAAGGACGGCGCGCCCGTTGCTGCGGGGAAAAGACACCTCAAATTATTCCCCATAGAGAGAGAAGGAATGATTGAAATGTATGAAAGGGTTGTTCGAAACTGACTTACTTTGGATGATAAGGCACGAGGTCAATTTTCCGGTCCTTATTCTGTACCATGAAGTTTTGGAGGTAGTCCCTAGCAGTTTCACGCTCAAAGTCGCCGAGACTCAAGAAAGACTCCTGCATGTAGTACGGATCCGCCACACAGATTTGCGAGACTTCTTCACTGTTCATGACAGAGCTCATATGTAGCGCAAAAAGGCGGACGATTGTAAAATCGAGCCGCCTTGTCAGAAACATCTCAAAGATATGGTCAAACCGCAGGAAGAACACCTCCGCGGGCCGTGTCTCGACGTAGCACTTCCCCTCAGGCACACGAGCCGCGTATGTCGGATATCCTGGATCCTTTGAGGCTAGTAGGCTTTTCTCAGTCGACAGCACATGGTCGTGCAGTCTCCTGAGATCCCCTGATAGTGCCTCCAGCGGTTTCGGCGGTAGCATCGGCTCGCCCGTGAGATGAAACATGGCCGCACCTTTCACGGGTACACGCTCTTCAGAATGCATCGTTTGGCTGCTATGTGCTCTGGCTTGTTTGGAGGCAGCTATCTTCCCCGATCTCTTTCTCTCCTTTTTCTTGGGCACACCTTCTAAACCCTTCCTTAACCCTGCCCCAGTGTTCCTGGGCTAAGTACTGTACGACCCTCACGCTGGGATAGTTGAGCCTGTGTTGAGGTGGCATCTTTAGGCGTGTCCTGTGAGGATTTCATGAAGAGAGACTTTTTGCAATTCCTGCTACGACCTTCCTGCCCGGGCATATCATCCATATCCTCATTAGCAAGTTGATAGCCTGATTCGTCATATGGTTGACTCATCAATTCTATGTCACAGTCATACGCGTTTGTATTGAGGAAATCCATAGGGTCGACCTCCGTCTCATCTTCCATTCTCTGTTCTACAGGACAAATTACATCAGCCAACACTATTGCACCCCCTTCATCATGTCGTCTGCCGCTCTCACCCGGCACTACAGGAGATGGTAATTGTGTAGGCGGGGTGGTGGGCTCCGCACAACTTGTTGATGTGTGGTTATTGGTGTGCTCTCGGCCGGCTCCAGACGAATAAGATTCTTCGGCCATAGCAGCACCCAACCCTTGAAGCTTCCAATCCGTGGCGGGGTCTCGTCGTCCGCTCCCACATGCTGTACTGGAGGAGGCAAATCCTCGTGCCCCGATTTCACAATGGACAAGCTAACCCTGAAGTGCCCAGCAGGGATCGGCTGGTTGTGGCGGACCTGCAAACCTTGCTTAGCAGTCAAAAAGTCGAGGTAGTCTTGTTCACCCTCATAATCCATCTCTTCTGCATCTTGGTCAGAAGGCCCAGTTTCTTCGTTGTTCGACATGTTTCCTATGATTAAGTGTCCTCATTTATTTCTAAAAGTATGAATAAATGAGAAATGAGATAAAAAAGAAATCTATGTGCCAGCACTCGATATGCCAACTATGTAGCACAAATCATGCCTTTATTCACAGGAAATTTCGGCATGACCTTTGCTAAAAAATGGACATATCGAGCGCCTGAAATTCACCGGAACGAAAATGAATCAACATTCCGGCGTAACATAGGCAACTCGGATCATTTACTAAAACATGACATGTCCAAACATGACATATCCACATATCACATGTCCAGTTCAAATTTGCATATAATTTCAGCAAATTTTGAAACCTATCTAAATTCATAACTAAATAGATAACCTAATTAACATAACTAAAACCTAAGTAAATTAACCCTAGCTAGCAGAGAGAGAGAGGGGGGGGGGTTTACAGAGGGTGTAGGGCGAGGAGGCAGGCCCGACGACGGCCGAGGTTGGGAGGGGAGGAAGCAGAGGAGGGAGGCGAGGGCCGACGGGTCGGGGGCGAGCGCCGGCGCCGGGGGGCGAGCGCGCCTGGCTCGGGGGCGGCGGGGTCGGGGGCGAGCGCGGCGGGGTCGGGGGCGGCGGGGTCGGGGGAAAGCGCGCCGGGGTCAAGGGCGAGCGCGCCGAGGTCGGGGGCGGGCGCGGCGGTGCGACGGGGCCGGGGAAGAGAGAGTGGGGATTTGGGGGAAAAGAGGCGGGATGAAGCAGGGAGAGGGAGAATTTTGGGTTAAGTGGACGTAGCAGTAGCGCGTTTACACGAAACGCGCTACTACTATTACGAGCAGCTATAGCGATTTTCTATAGAAACCGCTACTGCTACCTTGACTAGCTGTAGCTCTTTTTCACTAAAGCGCTACTGCTATAACCAGTTTTCCTTTTTTCTTTTCCTCAGCATAATAGGAACATATATATTACATCATTGGACCCTTGCATAATAATGGCTGAGTGTGTATACAAAATAGGAATATATATATATATTACATCATTGGACCCATGCATAATAATGGCTAATTAAGTGTGTATACAAAATAGGAACATATATATATATATATATATATATATTAATATTACATCATTTGACCGATTCCTCAGCGCTGATGTTTTCGTTTTTGAGTCAGCTTCTTTCCGTTCTTGTTCGTCGAAGAATAATTAAGCCCCTCATTGTGACTTTGCCTTTTCCATGGAGTACGATTTTTCTTTGGTAATGTAGTATTGATTCTTCTTTTGACGTATACTTCATCATCATCGTCATCTTCCCTTATTGGGTTGCCGTACTGATCATAGTCTTCCTTGTTGGCGACTCCATCCATTCTAATGATGTTTCTTTTGCCTTTCCTCACGACAACACGACTGGGATTGCATGGGTCGGTTATGAAGAAGCATTGTGTCACGTGCTTAGCGTGTACCCATGGCTCGTTTTTTGCGATAGCGTTCACGATAGCGCTCTTGGCGTCGGGTATAGTCATGGTAGTGAAAATCCGGCTTTCTCTTTCGACATTCTTAGCCCATCTGACACGGAACATCGTCGTGTTGTGCAGTCCAGAGTAGTCAAGCTCCCAGATCTCCTCGACCCTTCCATAAAATCGTTCAGTTGCGCCGTTGTCGCTGCCGGTCATGCATTCCATCGTCACCCCCGAGTTCTGATATTCATAACTGTCCATATCTTTGGCCTCCGTGTAGAACGTGTATCCATTGATATCATATGCCTGATAGGTTACGAGGTTGGGCGAGGGGCCATGTGCTAAGGCGTATATGAGCAATCCGTCCTTAGAGCCCTCCTCCGGGGGATTGGCAATAATATGCTCTTTGAACCAATGCAGGAAAGTGGAGTTGTGCTCTCTAGTAACTTCGGCGTCCGTCCTGCATACCCCCCGGTCACGATACTTCTTTGCGATAATTTCTTTGTGCAGTGCCACGAAAGGATCTACCTTGTCTAGGTGTTGTAGCACTACCAAGTTTGCTCTGTCAAAGTCGCTGCCTCGATCTGAGTATGCCACGTGCAGTTCCTTGCGACCGTTGCAGTGACCTTCTCCTTCGAGCCTCCCATCGTGCTTGTTAACGGGCAAACCAACACTAACACCAGGCGGCTGGTCTGCGCCATCACTACTGGAATCAGCTACTTTGCCATCTGCCAGCTCTTTGCCGTCTGCTAGCAGACAGCAAAGAAGCTCTTTGCCATCAGCTACCCGAAAGCAGACGGCAAAGAATTGGCTGATGGCAAAGAAAGCCTTTGCCATCAGCCAGTTCTTTGCCGTCCGCTAGCAGACGGCAAAGAATCTTTGCCGTCCGCTAGCAGACGACAAAGAGGGAGGGGCCCCACTGAGGAGCTGGTTAAAAAATACTTAACACGGCCCCACTCTTTGCCGTCCGCTAGCGGACGACAAAGAGCACATTAGCGGACGGCAAAGGTGGCGGACGGCAAAGATTAAACATATCTAACGGCGTGCCCCCCACCCCGCCCCTCTCTCTCTGTTTCTCTCCCCTGCTCCCACACGCGCGCCGCCGCCACCACCACTCGCCGCCGCCCGGTCGCACCACCGCCCCGCCGCCCCACCGGCCCCCCGCCCGTCGCCCCACCGCCCCCCCGCCCCGTCGCCCCCGCCGCCCTGTCGTCTCGGCGCCGCCGCGCCCTGGCCCCCCGACGCCCCGCCCCCCCCCCCCCCCCCGCGCCCCACCGCCCCGGGCCCGGCGCCGCCGCCCCGCCCCCCTCCTCCCCGCGCCCCACCGCCCTGGGCCCGGCGCCGCCGCCCGAGGCCGCCCCGCCCCCCTCCTCCACCGGCCACCTCCTCCACCGGCCCAGGTGAGCTCTACCTCTCCTCTGTTTTTCCTTTTTTTTTTTTCTGTTTTTTTAGTTTTAGGTTTATGTTTAGTTTAGTTTAGATTTAGTTTTAGTTTTAGGTTAATTTTAGGTTTAGGTTTAGTCTTAGTTTAGTTTTAGGTTTAGATTTAGTTTTTCCTTTTTTTTTCTGTTTTTTTAGTTTTAGGTTTATGTTTAGATTAGATTTAGGTTTAGTTTTAGGTTTAGTTCAGTTTTAGGAAAGAAAAAGAAGAAGAAGAAAAAAACAGGAGAGGAGGAGAAGAAGAAGAGGAAAAAGGAAAGGAGGAAGAAGAAGAGGAGGAGGAGAAGAAAAAAGAAGAAGAGGAAGAAGAAGAAGAAAAAAACAGGAGAGGAGGAGAAGAAGAAGAGGAAAAAGGAAAGGAAGAAGAAGAAGAGGAGGAGGAGAAGAAAAAAGAAGAAGAGGAGGAAGAAGAAGAAAAACAGGAGAGGAGGAGAAGAAGAAGAGGAAAAAGGAAAGGAGGAGGAAGAAGAAGAAGAAGAAGAAGAAGGAAAAAAAGGAAGAAAAGGAAGAAAAGGAAGAAGAGGAAGAAGAAGAAAAGGAAAAAAGACCCGACCCGGCACCCCGACACGACACCCCGACCCCGAGACCCCGACCCCGACACCCCGACCCCGACACCCCGACCCCCCGAGCCTGACCCGACACCCCGACCCCGAGCCTGACCCGACACCCTGACCCTGACCCCGACACCACACCCCGACCCCGAAACAACACCCCGACACCGACACGGCACTACCCCGACATCGACACGACACCCCGACCCCCCGACCCCGAAACAGCACCCCGACCCCGACACGGCATCCCGACACCGACAGGACACCCCGACCACCGACACCTCCCGAAAAGGTGTTCTTTGGCCTTCCAGAGGCCGACGGGGTCATATATTTGTGAATTATTAGTTAGGTCATATATTTTTTGATTTTGTTATGAAAAACATCATATATAATTGTGTTGATCGTGTAGTTTTAAATGTGCAGTTGTTTCATCGCTGCGAGGTTTGGTGTTCGACGACCTCGCCGTGCGTTTGACGAGCTCTGCCCCTTCGTTCGTGGGTGAGCACAAATGACAAGTCCTCCTCCCCCATTAATTATTTGATCTATTTCGATGAAACTTGATAGCTAGCTATATATGTGTCTTGAATCATCAGTATGCGTAACCAATATGTGTCTCCCGTTCGAAAGCGTCATAGTTATAAATATGCATGCATTTGCATATTTATAACCTTGATTCTTTCGAATTGTCCAACGCTATCCATGGACAGCCCGAGTATGTGTAGATTGGGTTCGTTTTCCCATATGCTTTGCTCCGGATCCGACGCATATATTTCGTCAGTGCCTCCCCTGTTGTTCTCCGGGTACACATCCTCTCTGTTTATTGCAGAGACGTGTATCAGGAGAACAGCGGGGAGGTGCTGCCGAAATTTTGCGTCGGATCCGGAGCATAGCATGGGAAAATGAACCCAATCTACACATACACGGGTGGGATTAGGACCTATCATTACCTATTAGAGTGTAGGTTGCATGGACGTAATAAAATTGACAAAGTAGATCAACTAATGAATATATACATGGTGAATTACATATATAATTGTTGTGTGTCCAGTAGCTCTGAAAGTCAAGATGAGTGACCGTGCTTGGATGTATACCGGTCACACTGGTCAGAACAAATGGAGCGCTGAATGGTTCACAAAAACTAAGGGGTTTATGCAAGCCGCATTTGCAAATGGCCAAAAGAAAACCTGGTGCCCCTGTTTCCGGTGCGGCAATTGGGAAAAGAAGACAGAGGCTGAAATGGGCAAACACCTGCAGAAGAGTGGTTTTACGCCCGATTATACGGTGTGGACATTTCATGGTGAGTCTGCCCAACGTAACCGAGCTGAGGTGGATCGTCGTCGCACCGACGAGCATGGTACCGGGATGGAAAACATGGTGCAAGGCTATGATGATGCTCAGGATTCGGACGAGGAGATGAAGGAATCTGCAAAGGCCTTCAATGAAATGTTGGAGTCTTCGAAACGTCCGCTCCACGAGCACACTGAGCTTTGTCAGTTGGATGCCATCTCACAAGTACTGGCTCTGAAGGCTCAGTACAACTTGGGAAGAGAATGCTATGACGCAATTATGACAGTATTTGGACGCTTTCTACCCAAAGGCCATGTAATGCCTGCAAACCTGTACCAGTCGGACAAAATCCTCCGTGCACTGAAGATGCCCTATGAGAAGATACATGCCTGTGAGAAAGGATGTGCCTTATTTAGGCTTGACTATGCGGACTTGAACTATTGTCCCATTTGCAAGTCTTCCAGGTATATTGTGGTAGACAACGGTATGGGTGAGAAGACACAGACCAAAATCCCCGTTAGTGTTCTTCGGTATATGCCAATCGTACCAAGACTTCAACGTCTTTTCATGGTCGAAGAGACGGCCAGACAGATGACATGGCACAAAACAGGCAAAAGAACCGAACTAGATGCAGATGGGAATCTGATGATGGTACACACATCGGATGGTGTTGCGTGGAAATTTTTTGATGAATTACATGCTGATAAAGCGGCAGATCCGAGGCATCCTCAAGTCGGCATCAGCACGGATGGGTTCAGTGTGTTTGGTATGATGGCAGCCCAATACAGTTGTTGGCCCGTATTTGTCTTTCCACTCAATCTCCCCCCGGACAGATTATGCAAAGAAAGAACATTTTCCTGACATTGATAATTCCAGGACCCAACTATCCGGGCAAAAATATGAATGTGTACATGCAGCCGCTTAAGGACGAATTGCAAGAAGCCTGGGATAATGGGTTCAAGACATACGACGCCTTTGGCAAACGGAGCTTCATAATGCGTGTCTGGTACATGTACTCGACGCATGACTTGCCGGCGTATGTGCTATTCGTTGGCTGGTGTGTGCATGGAAGGTTCCCGTGCCCCACATGCAAGGGAGCTCTTGAGTTTCGTTGGCTTCAGGCCGGTCGCAAGTTTTCTTGCTTCGACATGCATAGACAGTTCCTGGATCCTCGCCATAAGTTCAGGAAAGACAAGAAGAACTTCATCAGGGGTAGAGTTGTCAAAAACTCTGCACCACCTGCATTGACAGGCCAACAGACCCTGGATCAGTTAAACGCTCTCGAGCCAGATCCACAACGTCCAGGGTACTTCAAGGGGTATAATACTAAGCACGCGTGGACTCACAAAACATGCTTATGGGATCTGCCTTACTTCAAAGACCTCCTTTGCCCACACAACATCGACGTGATGCACACTGAGAAGAATATCGCCGAGGCACTTTTTGGTACATTGTTCGGCATAGATGGGAAGTCAAAGGATAATACTAAGGCTAGAGTCGATCTGGAGGCGCTATGTGATAGGCCGTTACAAAACATGAAAGAACCGAAAGGAAAGCAGAACTGGACGAAGCCAAAGGCATGGTTCAATCTTGGAAGGCCAGCTATGAGGGAAATTCTCTTGTGGGTGCAATAGCAGTTGATGTTCCCCGATGGGTATGCAGCGAATCTAAAGAGGGGAGCGAATCTTGATAAACTGAAGATATTTGGTCTCAAGAGTCATGATTGGCACATATGGATTGAGCGGGTAATGCCGGTGATGTTGCGTGGCTTCATCCCTGAGGATGAATGGCTAGTACTGGCAGAACTCAGCTATTTCTTCCGTGTTCTTTGTGCGAAAGAACTATCGCCTGGCGTGCTAGAAGAAATGGACGAGTTGGCGCCGGAGTTGATCTGCAAGTTAGAGAAGATCTTTCCACCGGGCTTCTTTAATCCAATGCAGCATTTGATTTTGCATCTCCCGACCGAGGCAAGATTGGGGGGGCCCGTGCAAAATCGTTGGTGGTACCCAACTGAGAGGATGCAGAAGACGCTGCGAGAAAAATGTAAAAATAAACGTAGAATTGAAGCATCGATGGCTGAGGCATTCATCACAGAGGAGGCGGCAAACTTCGTAACAGCGCACTATGAAGCCAAAAATCGTCATTTGCATAATCCGAAGCCTCGGTACAATGCTGACGAGCCTAAAAAGGGTGGATCCAACCTCAGCCTATTCAAAGGGAATCTCGCACCAGCTAGTGTTTCACATCTAGTATCTTTGGATAACGAAGAATGGGGGACCATTTCATTGTATATCTTCAACAACCTGATAGAAGTGCGACCGTACATCGAGTAAGTTCTTGGTACATTGTTTCGCAACTTCTATTTCCTTTGAACTACTCTTATTCCTAGATATGTCATACAGTCGATACGTCGCCATATTCTCGTATGGAGCGGAGATCCAAAAGGATTCCGTCGAAGAGTATGAGCTTCTCGCAAAGCAAGGAGGTGGCTATCCCGGTTTCATCTCTTGGTTCAAACAAATGGCAATTTCTATTAGACAATTTCATTTCATTCGCTAATTTGTGCATAATGCAACAATCCTTTCATATTAAACTTGTAGGCTAATTCAGAGTCTATGGACGCCGAATTGAGACAAGTCGCTAATGGTTTTGACTATAAGGTCCGTTCATTTGACAAGTACGACATCAACGGGTATCGCTTTCGTACCTATGGCAAAGAGCTATCTATGGCCGACCGAAAGTCTACAAATTGTTGTGTATCTGCTATCGGCGAAGGAGGTACCGAGTATTATGGGAGAGTTGAAGCAATTTATGAACTTCTGTTCTATGGTGAAAACCCACCGAATGTCGTAGTCTTCAAATGTTATTGGTTTCAGCCGAAGGAGACTAGAAGAACTCATGAACATATAGGGCTAGTTGAAATCAACCAAAGCACTCATTTAGATGTTCCTCATGTCTATATTATGGCTCAACAGGCGACCCAAGTATTCTATCTACCGTGGGCCTGCCAAACTAATCCAAATCTGAAAGGTTGGGATGTCGTTTATGAAGTGCCGCCACGTGCTAGACTTTCTCCCCCAAATGAAGAGGATTATGAACCTCACATTAACCCAGACACATATGAAGGAGAATTCTTCCAAGAGACACGTCTTTCCAAAAAGCGTTTCAAGAACCGCTATACTTCACCCCAAAACATTGAAGTAGACAGCGACAATGAATCCGACATCACCCCAGAGGAGGAACAAGAAGATCCGGAACAAGAAGAGGTTACTGCTGCGGATGACCTGTCAATGCTTGACCGATTACGTCAAGGTGGCCTTGCACATGTTGATGCCAATGAACCCTATGAGCCCATCATTGATTATAATGATGATGATGATTATGCATTTATTGATGATACTAATCGAGATTATTAGTAGTGTCAGGTATTCAATTTTTTTATGTTGTACTTGATGATGATACACTTAAGTGATATACATATTATTATTCATGTCGGTACTTTTTTTATGTTGTACTAATTTCGTTTATTCTTTGTAATGGCAGGTGTTGAAAGATGGTGGGCGCTGGTCGGGAGCGCGCCGAGGCCCCTTCTTCGTCGGCGCGTGGTGCGAGGTCTTCCATTCCACACGCACCTCTCCGCCGAGCGTTGCTGGACAGTATGGCGACACCGCCGGGCCCTTCTTCGTCGACCGCGGTGCCCAGCAGGGGACGAGGTAAGAAGAAGAGAGGAGTTGGAGCACGTGGTCGCGGGAGAGGAGGTAGGGTGACTCGTACGGTGCCTTCCTCGCCACCGCCCCCAGCTGTTTCACCCGAGCACGTGACTGCTAGGGTGGACTCGTGTGAGGAGGAGGCTGCACGGACTCCGGTCCACGAGCCTCCGATCCACGAGTCTTCGGCCCACGAGCCTCGGGTCGATGGCCCTTCGGCCCACGAGACTTGGGCCCACGAGACCCCGGAGGAGCACACGTCTGGATGGGGTACCTGGTCGGGTCAGCCTGAGCATGGCGGGGAGCCGAGTGGCCATGCTGATGATGGCGGGGAGCCGACTGATGAGGAGGGGGAGGAGGGGGGCAACGTCTACCAGCGTGGTGCTACACGACTCCCGTCCGTGCCGGTGACCCGCGAGCAGAGGTGGTTGATTTTCCCTAATGGGGAGAGGTACGTAAGTGCATTTAATATTTTGTACCTTCTACATTCACGTTTCTTCAAATAACTAATGCGTTGGCCTTGTCATGCTGCAGGGGTTGGGACCACCATCATAGTGTCCGTCGGCCCAACTCCGTCCTTGGAGTTCTTTGCCGGCAAAACTTCCCGGGGTTTGTCACGTTGCCTGGTGAGGGTCGGCTTCCAGAGCTTGGATTGAGCTGGGAGCACTACGTGGCTGCCCCGGCCCCGCCGGATGAGATTATCGACGGTGTCATGTGCGACACGAGGGCAGACATGGTGATCAGAAAGTTCTGGGTAATTTCTCCTTTACACATTTAAAAATCTTCAACTAGCTAGTTATTAATTGTACTAATCAATATTGTCTCATTTGATTGCAGACATTCTACAGGTGTGAGGAGGGATACGAGGAGGACGCGGCACATGTTATCGAGAACGTCTACAAGCGCCTACTCCAGAACTTACGGCACGAGGCTCGGGTGCAGGCTGTTCGAGACTACTACGCCTTGCGTGGTATCAAGAAGACCAAGCCGGCGTGCCGCGATAAGTTCCTGAGTAAGGAGCAGTACATGAAGGTAATTCTTAAGGCCTTCTCTACTTAAGTTCCTTCATTTAGTAATTCTTAGCCGTAGCGCTCAAGTTTCTATTTGCTAACTTAGGCGCCTCCGAGATGGTGTGCGGATCGGATGGATTGTTGGGAGGTGTTGGTTGATGAGTGGTGCTCAAAACAATGGCTAGCCCTCCACAACGAGGCCAAGTACAAACGTGCCCAAATGGAAGGTGTGCCACACCATCAAGGCAGCTCCAACTTATATCAGTTCGGGCGCAACTGGGTATGTGGTTTGCTTCATGATTCATGCAATTCATTCATCATGCTAGCTTGAGCCCTTTAATTACTAATTTTCATTATTTCTCTCTTTCAGGCACGCTACAATAAGGCGGATAAGGTGCCAGAGGTGTATGACCTGTATGCCATGGCCCACACTGCCTCTTTCAAGAAAGTCAAGGCTTTCTCTCAGTCTGACCTCGATGATGCAAACAACTTCACCAACATCTCCTCCCACAACAAGCTCGTGAGATATAGAGATGAGGGGAAGGCGAGGAAAGGGGAGGACTTTAACCCGAGCCAGGGTCCCATTGATCCAGAGCTGGTGATGATATCTGGTGGCGGGAGGTCCCATGGCTCCATAGCCATTGGAGATGGACTTATCCGTTGTCCTAGCACTCTCCCGGAGATCAAGGCGCGCCAGTCGAGCTCCGCTCCTGAGATAAGGCCTCGTGAACGGCCAGTGCAACTCGCCATCAAGGTTAGTGATACGTACTCAGTTATCTTTCTCCATTACATTGTGTGCGCTTCCATCAATGATTACAAATGGTCATGTGAGTGGTGTTGCAGGCTGCTATACAGAGTGAGAGAGATAGAACAGAGAAACTTCTGGCGGAGGCGGCGGAGAGGCAGCGAGAGTTGGAGGAGAGGACGACAAAGATGATGGAGGAGGAGAGGGCACGGAATGTCATGCAGGCAAGGGCCATGTACGAGCTCCTTGTGGTAAGTTTCTTCTGCAGATTAGCCAAAACATTCATGTAGTGTTTGTCTCATTACTAACTAGTATGACCGAGTCGTCAAAACCAAATGTGCAGTCTGTGTGCGAGAAGACAGGTTAGACCGCTCCGCCGATGCCAGTGATTGCTCCTGGGACCACGGTGAGTTTTATTTGAATGGACATTACTTGCTAGTCTTAACATTTGAGTGTCATCATGCTAACAAGACATTGGAAATGATCTTTGGTGCAGCGTAACTCCAGACAAGCATCGCACGATCCTTCTCCAGCTACCGACACGAGCCACCCCGCTCCTACACCTCCTGGATCTTGGTAAGTTTATCAAGTGTTTTGCTTAACACATGCATAAAGACCTAGACTTAGCTTTATTTCCTCCAATGCTTACCATAATGACCTAGACTTAGCTTCTTCTCCTCCAAAATGACTTAATAAGCTTACTGACCTCCAAAACCATCCATTTTACCTAAGTTAGCTCTAAAACGATCTGTACTTAGCTTACTTATGTCAAAAATTGCACAATTAGCTTAGTTAGCTCATAGACGATCCATTTTACCTAAGTTAGCTCTAAAATGACCCATTTTACCTAGGTTAGCTTATAAATGATCCAGTTCATCCAAGTTAGCTCAAAAATGACCCATTTTACCTAGATTAGCTCCTAAATGATCCATTTTACCTATGTTAGCTTTACAATGACCCATTTCACCTAGGTTAACTCCAAAATGACCCATCTTACCTAGGTTATCTCATAAACGATCCATTTCAACTAATTTAGCTCATAAACGATCCATTTCACCAAGTTAGCTAAAAACGATCCATTTCACCTAAATTAGCTCTTAAATGATCCATTTCACCTAAGTTAGCTCAAAAAGATCCATTTCAACTAAATTAGCTCATAAATGATCCATTTCACCTAAGTTAGCTAAAAAACGATCCATTTCAACTAAGTTAGCTCATAAATGATCCATTTCACCTAAGTTAGCTAAAAAATGATCCATTTCACCTTAGTTACCTCAAAAGCGGTCCATTTGACCTTAGTTAGCTCATAAACGACCCATTTCAACTAAGTTAGCTCATAAATGATCCATTTCACCTTAGCTAGCTCATAAACGACCCATTTCAACTTAGTTAGCTCATATATGATCCATTTCACGTAAGTTAGCTCATAAATGACATACTCTTCTTGTTCTAGTCTTCCTCTTGTTCTACTCTTCTTGTTCTAGTCTTCTTCTTGTTCTGCTCTTCTTGTTCTAACTTTCTTATTTTTCATTTTGCAGATTTCATTCACTTGACGAAAGCTTGCATAGATGGAGTGTTCCTTATCCCTTTCTCTGTTTCTTTTGTATCGTTGAACTATGCATGTATCGTTGGATGAAACTATTGTAATATATATGGTTGGATGCCTCTATGTTGAACTTGTTATGTATGATGGAACTATGCATGTAATATATATGGTTGGATGATGAAGTTATGTGTTGGATATCTTATATGTTTGCTCTGTAATGGCCTTTTGAAATATATCTATATATGTCATATATATTTGTGATGAAAATTGTTGGATTTAATAAAAAACAGATAAAAGAGCCAATATGCAGGCTCTTTGCCGTCTGCCACCGACGGCAACGGGCTCTTTGCCGTCTGCCGCGGACGGCAAAGAAGACACGTGGCATCCAGCTGTGCTTCCTGGGAGCTGACCCATTTGGTCAGTTTGCCTACAGTGGCAGACGGCAAAGAACCTGCACTTTGCCATCAGTGGCAGACGGCAAAGAACCTGCCATGTAGTGACGTGTAGATGACATCATACGGCGGACGGCAAAGACACTAGAAATTTTGCCGTCAGCGGCGGACGGCAAAGGCCTGCCGTTAGCCACTTAACGGACTGACAGCGCAATTATTGCCGTCCGTCGCAGACGGCAAAGGGCCTTTGCCGTCAGCCGCCAGGAAGCAGACGGCAAAGTAGCTGTTTACCGTCGCCTACTTTGCCGGAGCCTTTTGCCGTCCGCCGTGGCAGACGGCAAAATAGCTGATTCCTGTAGTGCATATAGAAAATTCTCACAGAAAGAGATGCACTCTTGTGTCAAATAGCCCTGGACGATGCTTCCATCCGGATGGGACATGTTACGAACGAATCCTTTGATGATCCCATTCATCCTCTCAAATGGCATCATGTTGTGCAGGAATGATGGCCCCAGGTCTATTATGTCATCCACAATATGGACACACAGATGCACCATCACGTCAAAGAACGCGGGCGGGAAATACATCTCAAGCTCATTCAGTATCACAATGATCTCTTCCTGTAGCCTTCGGAGCTGCTTCCACTGATCGACTTTCGAGAGATGACGTCGAAAAAGTTGCAGAGACCAATAAGCGTGTCACGGACGTGCTTGTCCATTATCCCTCTAAGGGCAACAGGTAATATCTGCGTCATCATCACATGACAGTCATGAGACTTCATCCCGCTGAACCTTTTCTTGTCCGTGTCTAGATATCTAGTTATCTTGCCACAGTAACCGGAACTAACTTTGACTCCGGTAAGGCACTTAAAGAATTGATTGATCTCAGCCTGACTTAAGGTGAAGCAAGAAGGGGGGCAATAATCCTCATTCTTTATTTTCTTGCCCTTCTTCTCCCGTGCCTCTGTCTCCGTCTCTGTCTCGTCTGACATTTTACGTGGCGACATGTGCAGATCTTCCCTGATTTCCAAATCTTGCAAGTCTTTTCTTGCCTTCGGCCCATCCTTGGTCTTATCCGGCATGTTCATTAGTGTTGCGAGCAAGCTCTCATGGACATTCTTACAGATATGCATTTGATCAAGGCAATGAGGTGTATCGAGTTTGTGCCAGTACTCCAAGTCCCAGAACACAGACCTCGTCTTCCATACCTTCAGCAGCGGCTCCGGCGCCTTTCTCATCGTCTTTCCCGGCGCGGGGCACTCCTTCCAGTTTTTCAACAGCTCATCGATTTCGGCACCGCTCCGCTTACGTGGAGGTCCTCGATGCTCAGCGTGACCATTGAATAGATCTCCACGGTTTCTCCACGGGTCGTCCTGTTTGAGCCATCTTCGATGCCCCATGTACACGATTTTCCTAGACCCGCCATCTTTCCTTGACCTTAGCTGCTGAGACGTCGTATCATCCATGCACCGCGTGCATCCGCAATATCCATGGCACACCTGGCCTGCCACATATCCGTAACCAAGATAGTCGTGCACTGTCGTGATCAGCGCGGCTCTCATGTTGAAATACTCGCCTTTGCTGGCGTCCCATGTCTTGGCCGGTGTTTTCCATAACGTGTCTAACTCCTCCTGAAGTAGCCCCAGATACAAATTAATATTATTTCCTGGTTGTTTCGGCCCTTGAATAAGCATGCTCATGTGAATGTACTTCAATTTCATGCACAACCAGGGGGAGGTTGTACATCCATACAAACACGGGCCATGTGCTATGGTTGGTGCTCTGGTTTCCAAACGGATTCATGCCATCGGTACACGCGCCAAGCACGATGTTCCTTGCATCACATTCAAAATACCGATAGAAGCTGTTCAACGCTCTCCACTGGCTTCCATCCTTGACGTGTCTCAGCTTCGGATCATCTCCATCGTCGGGCTTCTTCCTCTCCGCGTGCCAGTGCATTAGCTTTGCTTCCTTGGGATTTACAAAATACGTCTGGAGACCGGGAGTGATCGGTAAGTACCATACCACTTTCTGGGGACATTTCTTCCCGGCCTTCTTGTATCGAGAAGCATTGCACACCGGACAACTTATTTTTTCCGCGTGCTCCTTCCGATAAATTATGCAATCGTTGATGCATGCATGGTATCTAACGTGTGGCAGATCAAGAGGGCACACGATCTTCTTGGCCTCATCAACACTACTAGGACATAGATTACCATCGGGAAGAACATCCTTTAGGTACTTGAGATGCTCATCGAGGCTAGTGTCGGTCCATTTGTTTTTAGCCTTCGTCTTCAGCACTTGGAGCGTGAAACTCAAGCGGGTCACCTCAGGATTGCAACCATCATACAATGGAGTGTTCAAGTCTACCACCAGTTGCTCCAGCTTAGCCTCCTCTCTAGAAGCAGCTCTCTCAGTACTCGTCTCCTTGCGAAGCAATGCTTGAACTTGAGGGTCCCGCACGATTGAACTTAGTACCGACGAACTCTGCTGCGTGGAGTCCATGTCGTTCTCTCCGCCGCCATGTCCGGCCCCTTCTCCGCCGCCATGTCTGCCCTCTTCCCCGCCGCCATTATCGATCATCTCTTCGTCTTGCCCCGTGTCATCATTGCCTGCCCCGTCGGCATCCTCAACATCGTCATCCTCATCTTCAGTTATCCACCGAGTATAGCCATCCATGAAACCAGTCATGAGCAGGTGCGCTTTGACACGACCATCGACATGGGGGTCAAGCCAAACTATTCCTTTGCATTTTCGACACGGACATAAAACCTCTGTCAGGTTATTTTCCTTCATGTCCTGCACCGCCGACCGCAACCACCTGTCCATCATCGTTCCACTGACCATCGTGAACTCTGCATGGTAATAATAAACAAATTGATTATAAATATGCGTGCATTCATCAAAGTCATAAAAAAATTCGGCATGACCTTCCTTAAAAGTAGGACATATATATATCCAGAGTTTGCCCGGAATTCATCGAAACGGAAATAAATCGACATTTCGGCAAAACATAGGCAACTCAAATGCACAATTTGGCGTCAACTCATGCCACACACACACAATTTCCATAAAAATATCACACACACATGCATAAACATATTTCCATTTTGCAAAAGCATGAAATATTAATCACACCTCTATCTCGAGATCGAGCACACGGTGGAGATGATGATGTAGGGAGGTCAAAAGTGCACAAAGCTCTTCTTGAAAAAGAAAGATCTAGTTAGGGGGCAAATAGGTCACTTAACTAAATGCTACATCTACCTAGCTAGCTAATTTGGGAGGAGACAACTTCAACTAGTGGAGGGGGGAGGAAAAAGAGAAAGGAGATGAATTAATGGAGGTGGTGTAGTTATAGCTAGGAGTAATGAAGAGAGAGAAAGGTAGGTAGAAGAGGGAGAGTAATGGGGGGAGAAGTATTGAGGAAGAAGAAGAGTGAGAGAGGGAGGATGTGGGAGGTAGGGGAAAGGGAGGAGAGGAGATGGGGAGGGGGAGGTGGAAAAGGTGGTGGGTGCTGCGTCTTAGCTGTAGCGCGGGAGAGAAAGCGCGCTGCTGCTAAGAGCGTAGCAACAACGCGCTTTCCTGTCACGCGCTACTGCTAAACGGGCCAGCCTGTGCATAATTTCAAAATTAGCAGCAGCGAGGTGACAAAAAAGCGCGCTGCTACTATGGCATTAGCAGCAGTGCGCTCCCTGGCGCCGCGCTACTGGTAAACTTATGTCGTTGTGTACTGTCGGTGGATTTTTGTAGCAGCGCGGTTTAAGCGTCACGCGCTACTGCTAAGTTTGCACCAGTAGCGAGCTTTCCGCAGCCGCGCTGCTACTACTTAGCAGCAGTGCCTGTTTTTATGCCGCGCTGCTGCTAAGATTTTGTGTATAAGGTTTTCCCTAGTAGTGAACTGGGACAAAAAAGGTTGGGGCCTGGTTGCAAGTCAAAAGTGAACATGCAATTGGGGCAAAAAAAGGTCACGCCCCAGCTGCGAGTCGAGGATGGACTTGCAACTAAGGCAATAAAATGTTGGGCCCCAGTTGCGAGTCGAGGATGGATGTGCAATTTACGACAAAATGGTCATGCCCTATTTGCGAGTCAAAGGTGGAATAGCAACAGGGACAAAAAAGGTTGGAACCAGTTGCGAGTCGACGGTAGGCTTGCAGCTAAGACAAAAAAGGTTGATCTCAGTTGTGAGTCGATGTTGGACTATCAACTAGGAAAAAAAAGGTCGGGAACCCAGTTGTGAGTCGTTGGTGGACTTGCAACCAAGACAAAAACAGTCGGCCCCAGTTGCAGATAGAAGATGGACATGCAATTGGGTCTAAAAAGATGGGGCTCCAATTGCGAGTCAGGGGTGAACTTGCAACTAGGACTAAAAAAGTTGGGTCTCAGTTGTGAGTCGAGGGTGGACTTAGAACTATGACAATAAAAGTTTGGACACTAGTTGCGAGTCAAGGATGGACTTGCAACTGAGTAACGAAAATGTCAAAGCCCAGTTGCGGGTCAAGGATGGGAATACAAGTGTGAGAAAAGAAGGTCGGGACTCACTTGCAAGTTGAGGTAGACTTGCAACTGGGACAAGAAAAAATACGGCCCCCTTGTTTGCTGGTGGACAGACAGCTAACAATGATGGGAAAAAATTCATGAATTTAGAAAAATGGAAAAAAGAAAAGAAAAAGAAACAAGGAAAGGATCTCATGAATTAAAAAAGTGTATGAATTTGAAACAGGTAAATGAAAAAAGAAGAGACGGAAAGCAAAGCACGAGGGTTGTGAAAAAAAAAAACCCAGCCTAAACGCCACCATGGTAGCCCCTCGCGCGAGCTACAGTTACAGGAACAACACCAAAAGACAAAAAAAGACCAAAGAATAAGAATCTTGATGTCTAAATTGTGTGACTAGAAAGTTAGATGTGAGGTAATAATTTCACATCAGGATGTGAAAATAGAAAATCTGTTAAGAACATTTTGGTGTTTGTAAACGCCACCATATAGGTGTGCACCATGCGATGGAGCGTGGGCTTGATTCATCCCTCACATCTTGTCCCTCTACCGGCGCGCCTGCCCTCCCACTGTGTGGCGTAAAGGCTCTATGTGCACAGAACAGTCGCGCCATGCATGGGGACGATAGCTTGTTGTCGACGCTTACTGAGGGCGGGCCAGCTGGCGTCAGTTGTTGCCGGGCGTAGTCGTTCCCGGGTCTTGGCCGTCCGGGCTTGTTGCTGGATGGTTCTGTCTTCCTTTTTCCACCTTTCGTGTCTTGGATGGAAACTATGAGCCTGGGCTCCTTGAAGCGGTTGTTGATGTAACACTTGATGAATATCTGCATACCATCACTGGTTTACAGGGGAAAAACCTGTTATGAGTAATTCTTCTGTCTTCTTGAGTTTTAACCAGGGAGCGACCGTGACTCGTGGGTAGTTGGGTCCATGAACCTAGCTGTCACGGTACCGACACACTGATTCGCTGTGTTATGCTCCTGAAGAAATACATCTGTTTTCTATAGAAAAACTTAATGGTACACGGAAGTTATTTCAAACATGAATATTTTCTCACTCGCAGCATCGTGCATGGTTAGGAACTCTCTTTTTTGTGCGTTCGTCCTGGAGGGCTGAACGGGCTCACCGGAGAGGGGAACCGCGCTGACAAGATTGCATCCGCCTGGGCTTGCCCAAACTCACTCATCACCCCCCCCCCCCCCCCCCCACACACACACACTATGCTATTGGGGGAACCCAATCGATATGAACTTATTTTATCCAAACACAACCTCTACTATAAGAGAGGCGACTCAATCAAGACTAAATTATTTGACCAAACTCCATGACATTTGGCTCTTCCGGTTGAATTCAGAAAGCACAACCAGACCAGCCGACACATGTCAAGCTAAATTATAAAAAATTACCGGAAACTCAATTTGGCTCCTTACAGCACATGCTCCTACACGTGAAAAATAATTTTTGAAATGTCAAAAAAATCCCAACAACTTTTTTACGTATTTATAGTCATATCCAAATGCTACATGCAAAGTTTTAGGCAAAAGGTTAAACATTTTGACCTGTGCAAAAAAAAAAAATTTGAACACCGAATCTTACCCCAAATTTGTATTTTTCGCCGAGAAAACACTACTGCTCCATTTGTATGAAAATTTTCAAGCATGCTTGCGACACTATCATGAACATCCAAAAAAAATTAATAATTTTTTACATAATGACAGTTTGCTCTTCTGGATATTTTGCCAAACACTAATTCATATTTTGCCAAACACTAATTCTGCTATGGGGACAACTCACACAATGACAGTTTGCTCTTCTGGATTAATTTAAAAAGCAAAATCAGAGAATGCTCCAATCATCATACATATGTTAAAAAATTACATCATACATAGTTGCAAACACATTGCACTTCAAGGGATGCATGATTTTATAAATTCCAAAATACACGACCCCATCAGCACTTGAACAAGACACAACTTTATACGCAACCATAGCCTTTTCGAAAAACAGAATCCAGATATATAGCACCAGCTTTCTAGACAAGAGCATAATTACCAGCCTGGATCGATGGGCCGATAATAATAACCAGAATCAACTCCTTTTGTAGAGTTTGTATACTTCAAAGGTTGTTTCATCAAGATAAAAACCATTTTTACTGTATGACTTTGATAGAGCGTACGAATATATCGATAATATATATGTACGTACTTTTCTAGGTTTACATGGCCAGAGAGATTGTTGAACATTGGGACTAGTAAAAAAAGAGATAGCTTATTCAAGCCAGGTATCAGGCTTGCATGTAGATGAATGCATGCCTTTGGATGGAGGATCCATCGACTATGGGCACTTGAGCTTGCCGGTCTTTGAGTCAACCAAGTTGGCGTAGCAGGGGCATTCGTTACGGGTCTCCTGGCCTGTGCCGGAAGGGACGCAGTTACACTTGTCGCAACAGATATTGCAGTCCTTGTTACATATCTTGTTCCTCCAGTTCTTCGCGCAACGAGCGTTACACGATAACGGGCAATCTGCAGATCATATATCATCGCAACCATTTGTCAAGGTACCACATCAAATCAAACGAGACAAACTAGGTTTTATTTGTTGATCAAGGACACGTGCATGCATCCATGTACCGATGTGCGTACCTATCTTGGGTGTCGGCTGAGCATCCGCAACCATGAGGAGGGCGGTGAGGAGGAGAGTGGCGAGTACGATGGCATGCTTGGAGAACGCCATGGATGCAGCTCAAGAGACCAATTACGTATGACCTATATGACTTCAATTGTTGATGAAGCTACTGATATGTCACCCTATATATCTACTCGTATATCTATATCTATATATACAAGAATAAAAAGACCCAATGAGACAGATTCTAGTAATCTTGGCCATCAAAGTAGGTCAATCCAACGACCGACGAGCGCTCGACATGTTTAGCGTGCAATTAATATCATACCAAAATATCACTAATCAAAAAATTAGCACACAAATAATATCCTACTTAATATGGGCGTGCAAGTAATATACCGCCTAATGTTAATGTCCATTGCATGTAGACAATTAGTAGTACACTTGAAAAGCAAAAACTAATTAAGGGGGTAATAAAATTAGGCCAATCCTGTAATGCCTTATTTTAACATCTCATTACTACCATTGATTCATATTTTGGAGCATACGTAAGTTAGGCAGAAGATCCAACAATAAATTCGATATGAGAGGATAACCGTCACATAAAAAAATCTTATTCTGGAATGTGAATTATTTAAATAGGGTAAATTAAGAATTTGCCTTTCATGCTTGAGCCTAGCTAGATTTCATTAGCATTAAATTTATTTGGTTGCTTTGGGGCACAAAGATATCTTTGGAATTATTTAGAACCTTAAATTCAGTTTTGGATAATATTTATAATGCCACCTCACACATTTAGTATAGGTAATTTATTTAATTTTTGGGTAGTCGGTGTGGTGGACCGGACGGGAGTTTTTTTATCCCCAACCACTTCTTCGGTGCGGGCGGTGGTGCGGGGCTGGTTTACGGCAATGATGCGCCGGCGGTGGTGGAGGAAGGGTTTTGGCAACCCATTCTGTCCGGAGTTGTGGTCATCGGCGGCGATGGTGGCGGAAGGGTCTTGGCAACACATTCCCTCTAGAGTTGCTGTCTTCAGAGGCGATGTTGGTGCATGGGGAGGCAACGGCAGGAACTATGGCGTTGTGCGGGTGGGAGAATGATGTGTTGGGAATTTTACTCGTCTGGGCAGAGTTGAGAAATTTTAGGAGCCACGGACCAAATTTTCGTCGGAGATGTAAAATTTTAATCCTCTAACCAATTTAGGACTTCGGCTAGGTGCGGTTTAAAAGAGTAAAGCTGAAATTTTACTCCTCTTTTGATTTTTAGGGGATCGGCTACAGATGCCTTTATGTAGCTTAGTTTTCTGTTCCTTCACATGAAATAACAGTCCGTTGCGAGGCAGCAATGTATGACCACTTAGGGCGATTCAATTGCACCCAGGCCACGTGTCTTGCCACGGCACCTCACGGCTAAATTTTGAAATGAAAAAAAAACTTAGCCTAGATTTAATGGAAATAACTAGTGTAGCAAATAAGCTCTAAGGACATGCATGCAGTTTCCTTCCCCTACTTGTGAACTGAAAGCTGCTTCTCTTGGATGGCTGAAGTAAAGACCAGAGACTTGCATCTATACACAACGAGTGCCGCACCGGCAATATGACATCACTCGTCGCTGTCCCATCTCTGCCATAGGGGCAACTCAAGCAAGATGAACTTATTTTTACCATACACCACATCCTGTGTATGAACCGAAATTATCTCCCGTGACATGCATTTTGCTTCCTCTGCTTATGAACTGAAATTTGCTCCGGTTTCAAACAAGAACTATTCTGATCTGAGAAAACATTTGTTTGAGCTATGTACCAAGACTATGATTCCATCGATTCGACAATTTGCTTCCTTGTTGCTTCCATATGTTTCCAGATACCCAAACGTTTGCTTCATTCAGGTCCCAATATGCTAAGTTCCTCATATTTTATATGACATGTCTCATGTAGAACACTGATTTGCTTTGTTCAGCTAGTAAAACAATATAGATAGTTCCTATAAAGAAGCACAATACATGACATGAATGTTATTTCAATAACATGAATACTTTCTTAGTCGTGGCATGACATGTTGTTTCCAGCTCTCTTTCTTTTTGTGTGTGTACCCTCATCGACTTCTCTGAAGCGGAATCCTGGACGAAGACGCCACACTAGAGGGGTGCATAAAGGGCCTAACAGGTTCCTATGAGGAGTGACACACCAGCAAGATCACATCACAAGCTCACTTGTTGCCGGCCCATGTTTGCTATAGGAACAACTCGAGCGATATTAACTTGATCTACCAAACACCACCTCTGCTAGGACGACAACTCAAGTAAGAAAAACTTATCTTTCAGGGGAGCGTGATGCTGATCGGATCCTCATGCACCTCCACCACCTCCATATCCGGTAGGTTCTCCTCTGGTTCCATGCGTCAGCCGTGGAAGGGAAGATGAGAGTGGGAGAAAAAGCCGAGAATTGGGTGGAGAGCAGCGGGATGGAGGCAGAGAGTGTAGGATTTGGCGAGGAAACAGTGCGTGCAACTACAAAAGTGCGGGCTCCGTGTTCCTCTTGGGTGTGGCATGGGCATCAGAGTCTGACGTGTCTCGTGTCCGGACTCTAGCAACCCCCCCCCCCCCCCCAAAGTTTGGTTACCATTTGCGAGGAAATCATGGTTCGGACTACTCGGCGGACGGATGAAGGTCAGTGTTGGATGGCTTCCGGGGTCCGGACAGATGCGTCTGGATGCTTGCGGGCGGTTTTAGGGTCGGTGTTGGAGATGCCCTAAAAAGGAAACTAGTACGGAAAGGTGTCTCTACTCTCGAGAGTAGTACACCCGAATTTGCAAAACTTTGAAAAAATGTGATAAAACAAAATCCAAAAATTCTGAAATTTGGACACAACAAACTAGATCAAATGTTTGAGCTTCTTGCAAAATTTCAGAGAAAATTAACATCCAAGGAACTCTAAAAAAATTACTTCTCAAACATTGCACAAAATTTTGAATATTGATTTTTTGGGCGAGTGCTCCTCTAATATTTGAGCTTCTTGCAAATTTCAGAGAAAAACACCTGCTGTCAACAGCTTCTGCTTGGGCGGCGCTACCATCTTGCGGGTGGCGCGGGGCTTTCCTTTGGCGGAGGCGAGGGGGGCGATGCCGGAGTAGGCGAGGGAGGCAAGGCAGGCGGCGGCGTCAAGGGTCGGCTGGTTGTCCATGGCGAGCGGGAGTGGGCGGGAGTTTTTTGGGAAAGAGAGGGAAATGGGGGTGGCTGTGCTGCCGACAAGCGGGCCAAGGGGAGGAGTAGGCGGGCGTCGCACGCGTCCATTTCGTGTCAATGCCTACGCAGATGTGGCCCAAATTTATGCCAGAATGGGTCGGCAGGCGGACAAAAAAGCAGATGCACGTCTGTAATTTGGGTCGGCGCGTTGGGCCAACTTTTCTGTCCGTTTCAACCCAAGCGAACACACATTGACGAAATGAGTCGGCACGTTGGAATTGTTCTAAATGAGATACACAGAGATAATGGAGGCACATATGCAAGCATCATCAAGGAAATAACAGCAACATATGATGGCTAGATTTATCATTGCTCCTTTATCTTTGAAGTAAGAGAGACCAACTCTGAGGCACATAGCCTTGCAGAACACGTTTTTGGTCTGAATTTTGCACGTTGTCTTTGGCTTCCAATCCCCCTGATCTTAGAGCATCTCCAGCCGTTGAGCCCTCCAGGGGGCATTTTTTCGCCGCCTGGGGGGCTGCCGGTGAAGATTTTGGCCCTGGGACAAAAATTTTCCCAGCCGTGTCCACCCCAAGCCCCACCTTGATGTAGCCGATGGCACAGGTGATCTTGTGGGCCGATGGCAGCCTAGCCCCAGCCCCCGACGGCGGCGAGTCCTTCGCCAAGTTCTTCGAGTGGTGGATCTTGGAGCAGTCCCGTGACTTGGCCGCGCTTCGCGCCACGACGACGGCGCAGCCCGACGACGCTGACCCCTGGCGCCTCGTCGACCGTGTCCTCAGCCACTATGAGCACTACTACCACGCCAAGTCCGCGGCCGCCTCCGCCGATGTGCTCCTCATGTTCGCGCCCTCGTGGATCTCCGTCACCGAGAGCCTCTACCTCTGGTGCGGCGGCTGGCGCCCCACTGCAGCGATCCAGCTGCTCTATTCCAAGTCCGGCGTGTAGCTCGAGTCCCAGCTCCCGGCCTTCCTCGAAGGCGGCAGCCTCTCCGCCGAGCAGCTCCTACTCCACCCGGCCACCGCGCGCTCCTACTCCGCCCGGCACGGCCACACGCGCTCCTCCTCCGCCCTGGCCATGCGGACGCCGTCCCGTCCGCTCCCTGGCCTCGCCATCTCCCGTCCGGACGAGCTCCCGCGGCGTCAGCGACGAGCTGCCGCGGCTTCGGACGCGCGCGCGCGAGCAGGCAGGTAGGGCGGCCCCGGTGGAAAGCAGAGGGCGAGCGGCGCGGGTGCGTGATTAAAAAGACGAGAAGAGAGAGAGAGAGTGCGCTCATGTGTGTCAGGCGAAAAGAGAAAGGAGAGACTGCATGTGGGCCTTTGCATGCAAGAACGAATCGCCAATGCCCCCAGATGCGCCCCAGGGGGCTGGGCTTGGGGTGGGGTTGGTGGCGCTAAAACTTGACAAATCCGGCGAAAAAAGTGATCCTGAGGGCGTGAGTGGAGACTTTTTTTAGTGCCGGCGATGAAAAAGTGGTCCTGATTAGCCATGGGATTATACAGAACGTGCTTTTAGCTGATGTTTAGCAAAACCGGTTTTACAAATTATTTTATGTAAAACCAGTTTATAGAAAAATATGTTTGGCTTACTCTTGAGTCCTGACTCCTCCCGTGACCTTCCCTCGATAAAATACTCTTGTCGTGACTTTCTCTTTCTCTCTTGCTTCCTCGACTTGGCCATTGGAGACGGTACGCAAGCTCCAACATCCATTCCTCCTCTGTTTTCGGTCCTCAGTCCCTCAACGCCATTACTCGCCTTCCCTTGGACCGACCTTGGACGACTCCACGCGCAGCCGCCAGTACGTGCTTCACTTCTGCTTATTTTTTAGAAAAGGAGGATGACCCCCGGCCTCTGCATCTGGAAGATGCATACGGCCACTTTATTGATTATTCACGAGGACCTTACAAAATATTAGAACAAAATGCCTGAATCCGCCATCTTGGCAACATATGCCACTACTCCTATCCATATGATGAAGGGGTGCTACCTGGGCCAATACCCGGTCTACTCACCTAAGCCTATCATCAAAAGTCAGAAGCCCCAGCCGAGCCACATACCGGGTATGGGGCATAAACTGGTCTGACGCACTCACATGTGTCATCGCCGCCATCTTCCACAGGTCCGTCTTCAGAGCATATATTGAGGCTTCTACCTTGTCAGGCCACGCCGCCATTGACGCCACCTTGACGCTAGACAACTACCTCCACCTGCGCGAGTCCATCACCGCGCATCGGGCACCGAGTCTCCACTGCACCACGCCGCCGAGATCCGCCGTCATCAATGTGAAGGATGAAGTACCGCTCCACCAAAAAGGCGCCCGCTGGTCCCTCGAACCCGTGTACGCCTCCAAGAATGACGCCCCCAAGGAGGAAACGACACCAACGCGCCGCCATCATCCGATCAACTGATTTAGGGTTTCTCCCGGAGGTAGCGGATAGAGGTCTAGAGCTTCTCCACGGCGATGCCTTCAAGAAGGTAATGACACCACAGGGTGCCACCAACGCCGGTCTTGGCATCAAGCCGAGCACAAGGTTTTCACCCAGATCCGCTCGAAGAACCTTCATCACGTACTGTGTGCACGGGTCGCCGCCGATCTAAGCCGCCGCACATGGAGCAGGCCGCACCGGCCAGATTAGATCTGTTCGGAGGGCACAACCCGCATGGTGCCGACCCAACCACCAGGCCCTCCATGCCGCCACCGCCGATCCAAGGTCAGATGTTGTGTCGCCGCAGACCCGGCCGCCGCCGCCGAACGCCGCCACGCAGCCCGAGGCAGGGCCGGCTGCCACACCCCACCATCGCCGCCGCCGGACGGCAGGCCCGCCACGCCGCCAGGCCAGATCGGCCGTGCCACCCACGCCGCGGGGCTCCGCACCGCCCGCACGGCGCAGGCAAGAGGGAAGACCCCCGCCACCGCCATCAGCCCCGGGCTATAGCCGGCGGCGTCCTTCGGCGGCGGTGGAGGGAGGAGAGGACGGATGGGGACCCCCGGCGGCTAGGGTTTTAGATCCCGCCTGAGTCGCCCGAGCGGGGGCGACGCGGGGGGCCTCGTCCTGATACTAGACTTACGGATCGTGAACCAGTTGAGAGGGTTTGATCTGCAGAACACAGCAATGGGAGAAAGCTGGATCAGAGGGCTTCACTTCTGCTCATACTAGTCAAGTACGTATACGACCATCGCGGGCGTTGGGCACTCGCCTGAAGTACTCCAGGTCTCGGTGTTCTACGTGCCATGTACCCCATACATGTCGAGAGACTCGAGGGAGGTGCAGTCGTCCTTGTCCAGCATGAGCTCACGCACGCCCTTGCTGACCATGCGGTTTCAGGAGCTCGCCGAGGGTGCCGTCGCCGTCAGGGCGCTCCTGGCCGCCATCCCGTATGTGATCTCTATATACACCGACCAGCCGGTGACATGCCACAGGTGACGCACATCACCGATGGCGTCGATACATCATCCTAGCTCCGGCCGCGAGCCAGCGGAATCCTAGGCGCAAACGCAGCGACGGCCGTGTCGTGGCCGGAGGACGAGCACGACTACTCGAGGAGCATCCCTACCAGACAGCGGCACGTCGATGCGTTCATGGCCATAGCCGAGGCTGGAGGACGAATCGCAAGGAGTATCATATCAGGCAGCGGAGATGTGACGCGGCGTCGGCCATGCCGTGGCAGGTTGGAGGACGCCGATTAGTTGCGATGGAGTATATGCAAATCAAGCTTTTACAAAAATGACTAATAGTCGTTTTTCTATAAACGCAGATTTTGAGGTTTCCGAAAACCAAGTATTCCAAAAACGCAAATTAGTTAGAGCATCCAAACGAGATTTTATTCTGTTAGCCTCTGTTCCTGGTTTATAGAGAATTCGTTTTCTATGTACCACCTATCCAATTCCTTTCTCAAATAAAAAAACGTCCTTCCTCCATCTCCACGCGCCCTACTCCTCCTACTCCTCCTTTACCTTGACATTCTCTCTTTCTCTTGTAAAAGGCAGCAAAGATAATGTAAAGTTGGTGCAAGCCACGAAGGGCCAAAAGATGACACTTGCAGAGCAACTTGTGCTCGTTATTTGGGATACTAAGCTACACGATAAATCCCTCACTGAGCTATTTTAAGTTAATTAGTGTGCATGCTTTCTTTTTTCCGATTAGCGTTGTTGGTGGAGGCGAGCCGCTCCTCCTATCGGCGTTGGAAGTACGCCACCCAGTGCGCGTGGTTGTTGGTGGCGTACTCTGGGAGGTCCCGCTCCTCCTCCATCGGCGAGGCCCGAACCCGATCGATCTCGGCGTGGAAGTAGCCGGAGTGGTCGACGTCGGGCTGCAGGGGGACTGGGACGCCCCCGGGGCTGAGCCTCCACCGCCCCGGCACGCGCATGTCGGGCGGCGCCAGTTAGTTCGCCTCGTGGAGGAGGTTAGCTTCCCACTCGTACAGGTGGCGGCGGTCGAAGCCGTTGGCCGCCGCTCCATCGCCGGGGAACCGCTCTCCCATCGGCGGGGCTTGCGCGTGGTGGCTAGAGGGGAAGAGAGATCGTCGGCGGTGAGAGAGAGGGGTTGTGGGGCGAGTGCGTCCACTAGCGAGGGAGAGGGGAGGCAGACGTGTGTACGCGTGGCAGGAGAGGGCGCGTCGCCGCACTGCGCCGCCCGTGAGGAATCAATGGAAGGCTAATCGGCGGCAGCCTTGGCATTGATTCCCGGCGGGAAACCGAGATGATGAGGACGACGATGCACGGGGGTCGCTGACTCGGCAGGCCCACCATTCTTTCGCGCCAAAAATGATTCCTCCGGCGCCCCCGTCCCCCCCCCCCTAGCGCGCCTGGTACGGCATGGTTCCACCGGCGCCAGTTTCGGCTTAACCGGCGAAAAATGGGCTCCTAAGTGCGCGACTGGGCCAATTTTTCAGCGCCGACGCTAAAAAATGGCCTGGGGGACCTGTTGGGGGCGCAGCTGGAGATGCTCTAACGGGCATGGACATCTAGGCCAGTAGAATTTATGGCTCGGGCTCTAGCAATAACAAGCGGTTGGTGAATTCATGGGTTAGGGATTACCGAGGGTACATGTGCGGCTTTATCGCGGGCAGGCAGGTTATTTGCGGCCAGATCTCCATGCACAGAGAAAGGTTAAATCAGGTGGTTAAACGAAAAAATCTAGCAAATCATCTGCTCCCATCGGCTACTAGAACATGAGGTTGGGGAATTCATAGATTAGGGGTTCTCGGGGGTACGGATAGGGTTTTACTACGTACGGTCCAGTTTCATACCGCTGATTCCCCATGCGCGCGAAAGAGGGGTTTAAAAGCATCTATAGTCGGACGTCCCAAACCCCACTCATACGTTTGGGTGACGACCCGGTCAGTGACAGTCAAAAAACACCAACCCAGAATGACGCCTCAAACCGGCCTCATGCACCTGGGCTGACCGGCACCCCCGTATCCAGCCAAAATATGGGATAGATGTGGGACGGCCCGGGTGCGATTGGCGCCGCCTTCACATCGGTTCAGGCCCACGCTGGTCCAAACCCACATATAATCATCCGCATCTGCTCTCCGGACCAAACCCTGGCCACTCCACTTCATCCCCAAGCTCCCATCCAGTGATCTCTGGCCTTCTTCGGCATGGTGGACAGTGGATCCAATCCCTACACCTCCAGATCAGTCGACCCCGAACTCATCAACGCGGCTCCGAGGAGGAGATGATCGTCCGACTTGCGCTCCGCTGCTCCCGAGAGGAGGCCGCCCGATGGCAACGCTCGGACTCACCGGAGGCGGTGCGGTCCGTCTGACGTACGAACGCGGTGGCGGACGAACAACCCCTCTGTTGACGCGCCAAGGCGAGGACGCGACATGGGCATCATCCGATGCAAAACACGGTGCGGCGTGCCCGCCGTGCAAGGCAGCGAGAGCGGGAGGCGGCGGCAGCCCTCGCGGCGGTGGACGTTGGCGAGGCGGAGTGACATTCTTCGGCACCGCAACCGCGTCGTGCTGGATGTTGCCAGCTTGTCCCAGGACAGATCCATCATCGATCTGACGTCCACCGGCACCGTGAGGGTTTCGGCCTCCGACGAGGAAGAGTATGGCATGGGAGACGGTGGCGCCTTGAGTCCCATCAGCTGGCTTTTGTACCATGTCCTGCTCTACCTCATTGGCGACCGGACAAACACTCTGGGGAGCACAACCGGCTGCCGGACGAGGTCCGCTTAGAGATTGATTTACATTGCATATAATAGTATGGATTTGAGATTTCGTAGATGAATTATTCAAGGCGTAATTGATCTTTATCTTTATCTAATATTAAAGGACGGGGGCTTTCATAGTTCTTCATAAGCCATTTTTTATATCCGTTAATTTTATGTAATTATTGAAATCGATGTCTGAGATTTAATTTAAAAGTAATCTGTGTAGCACGGTTCGGACCAAGGACACGATGGACTCTCATCTCCCCAATCGCTCACGTCTCGTTCATAACGTATGCATCCCTGTCCCCAGGCAGGCCGTCTCCTTCTTTCTCAGATAATGCCCTCTGCCCCTATCTAATCTACCAAGGTTGGCCCGCCCCAAGAAAGGATACGCCGCTGCCGGAGAGTTCGTCACCGCTGCCATCGCAGCTAATCATGTCTGTATGGGCGGCAGCGCCGTGTTCAAGGAGTCAAACAGGGGTCGTCGACGACGTCATGTGTTCCTTCCGGGGCTCAGCCTTCAGAACGCGGGTTGTCCGGCAGACCACCCCCCGATGGACGGATCCAACCACCCATCCACAGGCTCCTTTGGAGGCGGTGGCATCTCACCCCCACGGAGGACCCTGCCGCTGGTGTCCAGGAAGCGCAGGCGCGGCGAGCATGACGGGGGGTCATCGCTGCCGAGCCTCACGACCCGGAGGTAGGCCACGGTCGGTGCTGTGTGGACAGCGCCACGCGCGGCCACGGGAGCTTTGTGGGCCGCCAAGGCGGTGCGCGGGCACGGACGTAGCCTTGGCGATGTGAAGCCGATGCGGGAGGTGGTCGTCGCGGTGCGCCGCACGCTACTCCCCTGTCCCGGACGACAACGATGATTACCCGTACCCGAAGGTGAGGCCTCGTGACAAGCGGCGGTGAGGATTCATCCTTGGAGATGGAGTGTGCAGAGCCTGTTTTTTTGTTTCGCGGCGTCTGTGTCCTTGGTGCACTGGGGTTTGATTGGAGCGGGCTTACATGGGGCTCGCCGTCGATGAAGCCGCTTCTCGGCACTCGTCACCGCCGATGATCTTACATCTGTTGTTATTCGAGGCGATTGGAATGGGTATTGCACTAGCTATTGCATCCGTTTGCTCTTGCTAGGACACAGGATTTTCTGTCATGTCCGCCTGTGCGAGAATTGCGGCTGTTTGGATGGCAATTGGTTCGTCCATTGTTGCTCACTCTTTTCTTGCGTGTTAGAATTCTCTGTACTATAAACTGACTCTCGGTTTTGTAAGATTAGATGGAAGCGTTCCTACTCCCTGATGGGAGCCGCAATGCATTTATTTATCTGAGACAGAGGCCCTGCTGTGGCGTACAAGAGTTTGCGTACGATCTCCAGGATACCTAAGAGTTGAGGAATCGGAAGAGGAAAGAGAATTACAGCCTGCTATGTGTTGACACCTGATTTTGGCACAACGCAAAATGCAATAGAGATGGCCTCAAGTGATAAGGTATTTTACATGAGAAACTTCACATTGCCGAGGGAGACAACTTTGATGATTGGGCCATAATCATTCGGCATCTTATCAAAGACCAAAACTACACTGGGATTGTCATGTTTAGGTGTCCTGAGTGCTTTTTGGTCGATTATGCTTCCAAGACAATCTCAGATGAAAACTATCCAACAAGACAATCTGCAGAGACGCTACAAGAGTCGGACGGTCCAGTCAGCTATATGACTGAGTCCGACTCGAAATTAAAGATGACCCCATGGAGTATTCAAGATGGCCTTATTTGGAAAAGTGATCAACATACGGATTGTTGGCCTCATCAAAGCATACAAAATTGATATTGAACCGTCTCCATCGGAAGTCATATGCAGATTCCACGGTCCGCGCAAGGAGCAAGACAGAAGATTGGATCAGATTCGGGCTGAATCTAAGTGGGACCAGAACTAGGACTCTAGGTCGTGAATTGATATAATTTTCTTGTAAGGAAAGCCTAGATGAATCATTTGCTTGTACGGGAAGTCCAGCCGCCTCTTATATATGTTGGGGGTGACGGCCGATTGAACAACACACAATCGAACAAATCAATATACTACTTTTTCATCTACGTTTTATCTCTCCCCCGTTTTTCTCTCTCGTTCTTCGCTGTTCTTCGTGTTTGAGAGTTGCGAATCCCGAGGCTCTAGGGGCGAGCGAATCGACCTAGGGCAGCCCATAGCCGCCGCAATTCCTGACGGGGTCCCTCCCGGAGGTGTGGGGTTTTCGGGTCTGCAAAAGCGCCCGTCGACTATCTTGCGTATCGCGCTGTAGGTCGGGTCTCCTTCGACGTGAGCTGCGGTGCATCGGCGCCTAGGGCAGCCCATAGAAAATACTAATGCTCAGAAGAATATATCTCAATCGTCTAGTGGTAATAATGGTGTAGCTGCTAGTGTGCAAAACCCTAATCTGGCTTTACCTATTGCATCGGCGCCTCCCGTGCCAATGGCTTATTATCCTACCCAAACAAATCAGATTGTGACTTCACCCATCAACCCTATTATGAGCATGCCAGGTTCGGTGGCAACGCCGAACCAAACCCTACCAACAGCTACAACCACTCAACCACTACCAAATTATGGGTTGACATACATGCCACAATTCCTACCTGTAGCTAGTAACCCTACTCCTCTTATGCCACTGCCACAAGCTTCATCGTCCACTATGGATGATGGTCTAGCTAATCTTAGAGAAGAGATGGCTAAGATGCTTCGAGAGAATTTTTGAGTTGAGTTACCTCGGAATCGGATTTACCAAAAGCCGTACCCCGAGTACTTTGATGCCATCTAGTGCCCTCCAGGATATAAAATTCCAGATTTTGTTAAGTTTAATGGAGAAGGCACAAAAACCACATGGGAGCATGTTAGTCAATATTTAGCACAATTAGGTGAGGCGGGCTCATTGAATGAATTGAAAGTGCGTTTATTTCCTTTATCATTAACTGGTACCGCATTTTCATGGTTTTCTTCTTTACCACATGGTTCCATTCGGGTTTGGTCGCAGCTAGAGCAGAAGTTTCATGATCACTTTTATAGCGGCGACAATGAACTCAAGTTGTCACATCTAACATCGGTTAAATAGAAGCATGATGAATCGGTCTCCGATTACGTCAAGAGATTCAGAGAAACAAAAAAACCGGTCTTTTAGTTTGGTGATAACCGAGAGGGACTTGGCGGACCTAGTGCTAAGTGGTTTGAGAACTCCCATTAGAGAAAAGCTAGAAGGCTATGAGTTCTTAAATATCAACCAAGTCTTACAAAGGGCTTTGGCTCAGGAAAGCCGAAGCAAAGACCTCAAAGAATTGCATAGATACAAAGCCGATCGTCCAAAGATGAATATGGTGGAATATGATAGTGATCAGTCGGACGATGAGGGTGATGTTTTTTATACTGAATTTGTTTGGCCATCTAAGGCCAAACCCTTTACTTGCAATGATCTGAAACCGATTCATAAGAATCGTGATGAAGAGATGAAGTTTACTTTTAACATTGCTAAGTCTGATAGAATATTTGATGCTTTGCTGCAGGCTAAGATTATTAGAATATCTCATACATTACCGCCGTTTGAAGAGCTGAAACGGTGCGCTTATTGCAAGTATCATAATTCTTTTTCTCATGCTACTAATGATTGCAATGTTTTTCGACGACAGATACAATCGGCCATTAATGACGGACGATTGAACTTTTCTGAGATGCAAGTTGATAAACAACCTTTTCCAATGAATACCATGGATTTGGAGGGGAAGAAGCTACTCCTTCGGCCGGAGGTAGCCGAATCTACTAATAAAACTAATGTCATTATTGGTGAGCCCAGGAAAGACAAGGAGGGCAACAAGGTCTTGGGGAGACATGTTGTGCTTGATAAGCAGCCCGATGGCAAGGAAGTGATCAAAGTCACCATCAAGAATCCTACACTCGGAGGGCAACCGCAAGTGCAAGAAAATACTCGAGTTAAATTTGTCAAACCCAAGAGTCCAGAAGTTGGCAAGTGGAAGAGGAATGAGGCAAAAGTGCAGCGCAAGAAAATCAAGCCAACTTTTGATATGTTGTTGTCCAAGTTTGCCAATCATGCGGCCGGTTCTAGCTCTAATCGGTCATCAAATTGGAAGCGCTCAAGGTCACCTCCTCGGGAAGAATTTCAGCATCATGCAAGGCCATATGGGTCGTGGGCGCCAGGAACATGGATGCCGCCACCCCCCTATGTGCCATACTACGTGGGGGACTTCAATGGAGGATGGAGGCAGCCCCCAATGGCCCCCTATGCTTTTCATCTGGGTTGGGCAGAACCAAGGAGGCCCGTTTGTGAGAGACTTTCTTATCCCACATGAGGCCGTTTGAACAATGGTGTCAATCGGCCAGTGCAAGATAATCAAAAAAGGGTCGGCAAGCAAGAATGGCGTGTTAAATCGCCAAGTGCTGCAATGGTCGAGTCAAGCAAAGGCAAGGAAAAAACCGATACCGACTCACTCATCTTGGGCTCCGAAACACTCGCCATACAATAGCCGATTATGCATAACGATCCGACTAAGCCGATACTTGTTATCGCGCCAAAGTACTCGGCTAATGACCTTGAAGGAAACACCAGCCAAGTAAAGATGAGAGATCCTAAATACACTCAGCCAAAGTGGTGTCCTCCAGGGCTGACAAAAACACAAAAGAGGAAACTACAGAGGTTAAGGAGTCAAGAGATGACAAAACAAGAAGCCGAGAAGCAAAGGGATACGTTGTTCAATGATACTCAGCCCATGGTGCCTACAAAACAAGTGTGGAGGCCTAAACAAATACAAGATGCAGTCGCTTCTACACCTATCACAGCAGCACCTGCGCCACCAAAGGAGGACGATGTGACAGCTATTACATCGTCTGCGACACTTCTTACTTCTCCTTCACTTGGACAAATTTCAGAGTCGGTGGATGCACTTGAAGAAGAGGATGATATGTTGGACTATGAGTCTACGCCGGTTCATGAAGGTATGGATATCAATATGGTGTATTACTTACCTACTGAGTTTCGAGCTGTAGATGAGGAAGGGGAGGTGGCTCAGCTGGATTTTGGCCCTAAAAATGCAATATTCGAGAAGCCAAAAGACCCAGTAATGCATCTGAAACCGTTGTATCTCAGAGGTCATATCAATGGATCACCGCTCACTCGGATGCTTGTTGATGGTGGTGCTGTGGTGAATCTTATGCCGTATTCGGTCTTCAAAAAATTGGGGCTGCATGATGAAGAGTTGATAAAGACCAACATGGTGCTCAATGGATTTGAAGGCAAAGAGAAAACTGAAGCCAAAGGTGTGATGTATGTGGAGCTCACGGTGGGAAGTAAAACTTTGGCTACCGCATTCTTTGTCGCTGAGGTGCAAGGTAACTACAATGTCATACTAGGTCGTGATTGGGTTCATGCAAACCAGTGCGTACTGTCCACTATGCACCATTTTTTGATCCAGTGGGTTGATGATGAAGTGGAATTCATTCATGCGGATAACTCGGCATGTGTTGCTTTGGCCGAGGCATCAGTGGATTGGCAACACCCAAATGCTACTTGCTTGACGGGACGTGACTTGTCAGAGTTTGATTTTCTCAGCGCAACCAAGAATGGTTTCGTGCCCGTCTCTTTAAAGCCGACTGAATGCAATCGGCTCCAAGGTATGATATGCTTAAATGGATCCTAACTCAGAGTGGTTACAAAAGCGACTTGTAGAATATCGGTCCAATGAGAACGATATGTATGAGTCCATAGAAGAGTTAGATGATATGGATAAATTAGGACAAGGTTTTACATCGGCCGATCCATTAGAAGAGATAGATATAGGAGATGGTTCAACTCCTAGGCCGACATTTGTAAATGCAAATTTAAGAGCCGATCATAAAGCTAGGTTGATCGAGCTATTGAAAGAATACGTTTGTTGCTTTGCATGGGAATATCATGAGATGCCAGGTTTAAGCCGAGAGCTAGTGGAGCATCAGTTACCTATAAAGGCTGGTTTTAGACCATATAAGCAATTGGCCGGAAAGTTTAATCCAAAAACATATGACCGGATCAAGGAAGAGATCGGTTGTTTGCTTAAAGCTAATTTTATTAGACCTTGCAGGTATGCCGAGTGAATTTCTAACATTGTCCCAGTGGAGAAGAAAGGATCCGGCAAGTTGAGAGTGTGCATTGACTTCAGAGATTTGAATAGGGCTACACCCAAAGATGAGTATCCCATGCCAATAGCCGATGTGCTTATTAATGATGCTTCTGGACATAAAGTTATTAGCTTTCTTGATGGTAATGCCGGGTATAATCAAATTTTTATGGCCGAAGAGGACATGTCCAAAACAGCTTTCCGATGCCCTGGTTTCCTTGGTTTATTCGAATGGACAGTGATGACATTCGGATTAAAAAATGCTAGCGCCACATATCAAAGGGCTATGAATTTGATTTTTCATGATTTACTCGGTGTCATACTTGAAGTTTATATTGATGATATTGTTGTCAAATCGGATGTTTTTGAATCCCACTTGGCTGATTTGCGTTTAGCTTTTGAAAGAATGAAAAAGTATGGACTGAAGATGAATCCTTTGAAGTGTGCATTCGGTGTGTCGGCTGGTAAGTTTCTGGGTTTCATTATCCATGAAGATGGCATAGAGATTGATCCCAAAAAGATAGAGGCCATACAGAAAGTGGAAGCTCCAAGATGCAAGAGAGATATGCAAAAGTTCCTTGGCAAGGTCAATTACTTGAGGAGGTTCATAGCTAATTTGTCAGGGAAGGTTGATGCGTTTACTCCTATCCTTCGGTTAAAGAATGATGCTGATTTCACTTGGGGGCAAAATAGCAAGAAGCATTTGATATGATCAAGAATTATTTGTGCACTCCTCCGGTGATGAAAGCACCCAAGCATAGGGAACCCTTCAGGCTTTACATTGCAGCAGAAGAAGGAGTTATTGGTGCTGTTTTGACTCAAGAAACCGAGGGAAAAGAGCATGCTATTACATATTTGAGCAGACGCTTGTTGGACGCCGAGAAAAGGTATACATTTATTGAGAAACTATGTCTATGCTTATATTATGCTTGCACAAAATTGAGACATTATTTAGTGCCGAGTGCTTGTATAGTAGCTTATCAAACCGATGTCATTAAATACATGTTGCATAGGCCAATTCTTAGTGGTAGAATTGGCAAGTGGGCTTATGCTTTGATTGAATATGATTTGGCTTATGAATCTCTAAAATCCATGAAAGGCCATATCGTTGCTAAATTTATTGTTGAACATCGGATTGATGACAAGTATGACATTGATATAAACCTTGTCTCATTAGTACCGTGGAGATTATATTCTAATGGTTCAGTTTGTAGCAATGGCCAAGGTGTTGGTATTGTTTACATATCTCCTCATGGTGCTATTTTTGAAGCCTCATGCCGCTTAGAATATCTTTGCACAAATAATCAAGCTGAATATGAAGCATTATTATTCGGTTTAGAGATGTTGCTTGCTATAGGTGTTACACATATTGAGGCTTATGGTGATTCGTTACTAGTGGTGCAGCAAATATCCAAAGTCTTTTAGTGTTTGGATGAATCACTTAATGTTTATCTTAATAAATGTCTAGATATAATTTCTACTTTGGATTGTTTTAGCATTGCTCATATATCTAGACATGACAATTGGAAAGCAGATGAGTTGGCACAACAGGCATCCGGCTACCATGTTGATCATGGCGTGTTTCATATTTCTGAAAAGCCGATGTCTAGTCTTGCCGACGTAGGGGAGGCTGAACCGGAGCCCACCTTTTCGGCCACTAATGAAATATTCAATGCAGGAGAAAGTCAAGACTGGAGGAAACCCATTGTTGATTATTTGTGTGATCCTAGTAGAAGGGTGGACAGGGCTGTTCGGTGGATGGCTTTCAAGTATACAATGAGAGATGATGATCTCTATCGCCGAACGGTTGATGATGTTCTTCTAAAGTGCTTGGACGAGGACCAAGCGAGAGTTGCTATGGGGGAGGTCCATGAAGGTATTTGTGGCACTCATCAATCGGCTCCCAAGATGAAATGGTTGCTACGACGTGCTGGATTTTATTGGCCGACTATGATTAATGATTGCTTCAGATATTACAAAGGGTATGAAGCTTGTCAAAAATTTGGTGATATTCAGTTGGCTCATGCTGCTATGTTACATCCCATTATCAAGCCGTGGCCTTTCAGAGGATGGGGTTTAGACTTTATTGGAAAAATTCATCCTTCTTCCTCAAAGGGGCATCGGTTCGTATTGGTGGCAACTGATTATTTCACTAAATGGTCTGAAGCAGTACCTCTCAAGAACATGACACATACGGAGGTGATTAAATTCATAACCGAGCACATTATTCATAGATTCGGCATTCCTCAAACATTGACTACAGATCAAGGCTCCTCTTTCATGTCACACCAAGTTAGAGAATTTGCTGAATCTTATAACATAAAATTGCTCAATTCCTCTCCATATTATGCCCAAGCCAATGGACAAGCTGAGTCTAGCAATAAAATTTTAATCAAGCTCATCAAGAAGAAGATTGAGGATAATCCAAGGAGATGGCATGAGTTGTTGTCTGAAGCTTTGTGGGCACATAGGATCTCAAGACATGGTGCTACGAAGGTGACTCCATATGAGCTAGTATACGGTCAAGAGGCTGTTTTACCGGTGGAAGTGAATTTGAATGCTTTGAGAATAGCCAAACAAAATGATTTATCGGCAGTAGACTTTTATAACTTGATGATGGACAATATTGATGAGGTTGCCGATAAACGTTTGGCTGCTTTGAAGGCCATAGAGAGGGACAAGTTGAGGGTAGCAAGGGCTTACAATAAGAAGGTTAAGTTGAAAAATATTCAAGTTGGCGATCTCGTCTGGAAAGTAATTCTCCTGATTGGTTCAAGAGACAGAAAATTCGGGAAGTGGTCTCCAAGTTGGGAAGATCCTTTTAGAATTACAATAATAGTTCCGAAAACTCTTATTTGGTGGAATCCATACAAGGGGCATTGTTACCTCGAGCTCTCAATGGCAAATATTTGAAGAAGTACCACTCAAGTGTGTGGCAAGAAGCCTAAGTAGGCAATGGCCGATATACGATTATCGCCCTTAGCACAAACTTGGCCGATACATAATTATCGCCCTGGGAAAAATACACAGCCGATGGAGTGTTGACATCGTGCTTCAACATTACACTAGGCAAAGTATTTTCTGGCACGCAAGCTCTGCCAGAAAACAGGGGGGCATGTGTTGACACCTGATTTTGGCACAATGCAAAATGCAATAGAGATGGCCTCAAGTGATAAGGCATTTTACATGAGAAACTTCACATTGCCGAGGGGGACAACTTTGATGATTGGGCCATAATCATTCGGCATCTTATCAAAGACCAAAACTACACTGGGATTGTCATGTTTAGGTGTCCTGAGTGCTTTTTGGTCGATTATGCTTCCAAGACAATCTCAGATGGAAAACTATCCAACATGAATCGTCTTCGTCTCGTCGAATCGATCGATTTTTATATAAAAATCATCTCAATCCGAGTTCATATGCAAAAATTAGAGCTATCTGAGTGCAGCCCTGTCAAGAGACAAAATATGATGCGCCCCATCAGACACATGTCTGATGGGTGTCTGATGCAATGCGTGAATGATTGGCTCTTCAAGATGGCCTCAAATCGAAAAACGTTCAACATGAAAGTTGTTCGTCTCGTCGAAACAAGTAAAAGTGCTTTGGGGCGCATTTTCATCCGAGGTCATTTACTACCACACAAAAAACCCACAAGATGCAGCCAGTTTTAACCGTTTTGGAAAGATTGCCAGGCAAAAAGCTTGCCTGGCAAAGACCTTGCCGGGGAGGAAAGCTTGCCGGGGGGAAAGCTTGCCGGGCGAAGACCTTGCCGGGGCTGAAAAGCTTGCCGGGAAAAAGCTTGCTGGGGTGAAAACTGTCAAGGCCAATCCGACCAAAAGCTGAAGATGGGCTCAAATGATTATCTAGATGGACTCAAATGAAGAAGTGTTCAACATGAGAGTTATTCGTAACATCGAAACAGTCAACTTTGCTTTTGGAGTCATCATCATCCGACGTAGCATACGACCTGCAGAGACGCTACAAGAGTCGGACGGTCCAGTCAGCTATATGACCGAGTCCGACTCGAAATTAAAGATGACCCCGTGGAGTATTCAAGATGGCTTTATTTGGAAAAGTGATCAACATACGGATTGTTGGCCTCATCGAAGCATACAAAATTGATATTTGAACCGTCTCCATCGGAAGTCATATGCAGATTCCACGGCCCGCGCAAGGAGCAAGACAGAAGATTGGATCAGATTCGGGCTGAATCTAAGTGGGACCAGAACTAGGACTCTAGGTCGTGAATTGATGTAATTTTCTTGTAAGGAAAGCCTAGATGAATCCTTTGCTTGTATGGGAAGTCCAGCCGCCTCTTATATATGTTGGGGGTGACGGCCGATTGAACAACACACAATCGAACAAATCAATATACTACGTTTCATCTACGTTTTATCTCTCCACCGTTTTTCTCTCTCGTTCTTCGCTGTTCTTCGTGTTTGAGAGCTTCGAATCCCGAGGCTCTAGGGGCGAGCGAATCGACCTAGGGCAGCCCATAGCCGCCGCAATCCCTGACGGGGTCCCTCCCGGGTGCGCGGGGTTTCGGGTCTGCAAAAGCGCCCGCCGACTGTCTTGCGTATCGCGCTGTCGGTCGGGTCTCCTTCGACGTGAGCTGCGGTGCATCACCTCCGGCGTCGAGGGTACACGTGACGTGTTCGTGTGTCAACACTATGATTACATAGAGATGACATAGGAAACGCTACAGCTGTTGTATCGCTAACAGGATTGTCTCTTTCGCTGCTCTGTAGGCACTAGAATACTACTTGCCAGTTCTTCTAGGATTGGTGACAAGGTGAGTAATTTCTGGAATTTGATTTTCTGTTAGTGTTTTGGTTTTGTTGGTTGGCAATTCTGTTTATTATTTCGTTTCATGAATGTTGTAAAATGTGCATGTGTGAGTTGAGGCTCAGCGTATAGTTAGTTTGGACTAAGCAAGAGGATGAGGTATGTTGCTTGCCCAAGTTAAGTGACATGCGCTAGCTTTTCTGTTATACAATTACATGTTAGTGCTTAGCTAAACTGCATGAAATACCCATAGTCCATGGATGGTACAAGGTGATGTTAGTGCTGCATTTGATGGCCATGGTTTGCTTGGTGCTACGTGTGGACTTTGAAGGTGAGAGTGAAACCATAACTTGAACTGGATCTCAAGACAATGTCCATCAAGTTTAGTCATTTGTGTATTGGAAAATGCTCATTGTCTGGTGCTCTTGTATACATATTTCCAAGCAAGCCGCTAAGCCCAAGTCTCCGATCAGGATTGCCATCGTCCATCAGTCCTAAGTATTTGAATTCTTCTGTATCCCTGATCTTGATTTCTTCTCCGACTCCTGTCCCCATGGTGGGAGATTCTAATTTTTTGGACTATATATTCAGGGAATTCAGCTAGAAGATTGAGGCAGTGGCGGCGGGTTTTGTGTCGGCGGGCTGCAGGGAACTGCTGGACACGCGCCATCACTTGCCGAGTCACACTCAGTGACCGATGGTGGTGGATCAGAGTTGTAATTCAAGAGGGATGGTGTGGTTGTGGTTATCGTGCGATTGGGCGAAAGTGGAGCAACAGAGGAGACTGGCCAAGGACATGGCCGCGGATAACACATCTTGCTCGATTTCCCCAATGACCCAAGGTTGGTTGCATCCTGCATGACCTCATATTGTTCATGAGAGTTTTGTGATGGTTTTTAGAGAAGTTTTGTGATCTGAACTCATGAGACATTTGACGTGATACTATGTAGCTGTAAACGCAATCTGAAATGTAGAGCAAACAGAGTGAACAAGCCAAGAATGTGCAGGTCAGTGTCATACTTCTCTTTTTGTAATTCTATCATACTATATAGTTAGTACAAGATCATCAAATATTCAGGATATGTTTTGGAAATATAATTTTGCAAAATTGAATGTGCAACATGTTCAAAGGAGAGGATACAAAGGTTTGCTGATAACAACTTTAGTCGGCCGAGTCTCGCTCAGTTGAGCGTGGAGTAGGAAGGTGTCAAGTGAATCCAAGAAGTACTGTGATGTCAGTATGGCGGCAGAGGCGGCTTCGAGTCTGCGTCGTTCACTGTGATGACCGCCCGGGTGGCCGTGTAGCCGTGTCAGATGGAGTCTCAGGGGAAGAACCAAGAGGAGGTGGCCGCAGGTATGATAAGAATGAGCTTTCCAGAATTTTGGAGAGGCTCTCATCGCACTGTAAAACTTTTATTTGTAAATGTTGCATGCTACTACCTCCTAATTAATATGGCATTGAAATTAAGTAGATGCAGCTCTTCATAGATATTGTAACATGTTTTGGTTTGCAGGTTAAGTATTTGATGTAATGAGAGCAATGCAATATTCTGAAGGGTCACACGTATAAAGGAAACTGATATATGACTATCTGTCAAGCTGGAAACTGCAATTTGGGTTCTGAGCTACGAGCTGCAAATAAATTGCTTTTCTCTTTCCTTCAAGTTGTCGTCTTATCTCAGGATTGGCATCACCGATAACGCGGAGGGTTTTTTCCATTCAAGCAAATAATAAATTCCAAATTCGTTCCATTCAAGCAAATAATAAATTCCAAATCCGTTACCCATTTCTATAAGTATTGTACTATTTTGCTAGAATGTTGTTTGCCATTTATATTAATTGACATTGTTACCCACTTCATCTAATTGAAGCTCTTTGTGTGAATCATTTAGTTCATCACCAGTTAGGTTTTTGAAATTTCAGGTATCCCTTGTGTTTTTAGAATCCCTATTATCTATTTTCAGGTATCCCTATTATCTATTTTCCAAATCAATTAACCCTTGTGTTTTTAGAATATAGACATTCGGAGAAGGCAGACATAGCATGTCATTTTTTGATCTAATGTTTTGTTCAAATACATTGATGTCATCTTTCATTTCTTTTATGTAGACCTTTTCTTATATTTATGCACTTGTTAAAAAGGCGAACATAACTTGTGAATCATCTGCTAATTTTCTTACAAAGATTAATCTCATGATACACAGTGAAGTTATATACTTGTCATATACCGCAATCATAGCACCTCTTAGATCATCTGTACGTTTATTATTGGGTTACTCCTTTTTTGCGGTTCATTTTGCAATAGATGTGGAATCTGAATTACTAATACGTATATAGTACTTACAAATTTATTCTGTAGATGCTTGAATAGGCATGGCCTTCGTTAATGAAATAATTTCTTCCTAAATTGATATGCAATGTACAATCAGTTGATGAACTGAAAATTTGGTGTAGCATGTACATTGATCCCCTTAGCACATATATTCTTTAGTTGGAATAAGGCTTGCTACCAAACTAAAGCAAGTGATGGAAAATCTCTGTGTATCTATAATCTCACATTTGAGTTTTGAGCACCGTTCTCACGTTCTTTACTTGATTAAAAAATCATTCTTCAACTTTGTTCTCTCATGATAACATGTTAAGTTGTAAGGCTATTTTAATAATGTTGCCCCAAAATGCAATTGGCTTGCACGTTCATTCCAAAAGTTCAATCTTTCACCCCATTTTCTTCAAATGTTGATTTTCCTTGTATGAAATATATGTAAGATAAATGATATGCATTGTGCAAGGAGAGTAGCGGCATGTGACTTTTTTTTTCCGTAGCAACGCACAGACATGTTTCCTACTAGTTAGAAGAAGTCGGGCTTCATGGGCTGCCAGAAAGCATGACCCACCTGTACATCATGCGCCACGTCAGCATAGCACGCCGACCAGGAGCCACTGCACCGTCTGCCCACGCGTCACAAGCTGAAACTAGCCTGCGAAGTGGAGTCCAACTCACTCACCACATCGGCATCGTCGCCTCCGCCACCTTCTCCCTCCCTCCCCCAAGAACCACCCGGCGACCGGCGATCACCTGCCATGGGGCGTCACCGTTTCAGGAGGCGCCCTCCGACCCCCTCCTCCTCCTCCTCCTCCTCCTCCTCCTCGTCGGAGCTCGACGACATGCTGCCGGTGGGCGCGGAGGTGGAGGTGCGCAACGAGGACCCGGGCTTCGCCGGCTCCTTCTACGAGGCCACCGTCGCGGCCCACCTCCCCTCCTCCTCTTCCTCCTCCTCCGACCGCGGCGGCAACAAATGCTACACGGTGGTCTACTCCACGCTGGAGGGCGACGACGGCGAGCCCCTCCAGGAGGCAGTGGCGGCCGCCTCCGTGCGCCCGCGCCCCCCGCGCGCCGCGCCGAGGCGGTTCGCGGTGCACGACATGGTGGAGGCGCTGCACAGCGAGGGGTGGTGGGCCGGCGTCGTCTCCGCCGTCGCCCCGGCGCCTGCGGTGGCCGGAGGGGATCTGCGGCGCCGGCCGAGGCGGGTGTACCAGGTCGCGTTCCCCACGTCGCGGGAGACGATCGAGTTCCAGGAGGCGGACCTCCGGCCGCACCGCGAGTTCGTCGCCGGCCGCTGGGTCCCAGCTGCCAAGGCGGTGAGTTCGTCGGCTCCTTTTCGTCTTATTAATTAACCTTCATCCAGATGATTTGTTTAATTATGGACTATGGATGGATGAAATCGCCAAGGCCCATTGCAACTTCGTTGTTACGCCCCGCCGTGCGCGCCACCTGCTCGGCATAATGCCTTACTCTAATGGGCACCTACCTCCTCCGCATTGAGCTCGTCTCCGTGCGCAGCCTGCTTGATGGAATGCCGAATGCGGCGAATCTTGAGCTGCCATCAAGGAGGTGTCGTGTAGACTTATCCATCTGGTGTTTTATCATTTCAATTCAAGTACTTGTTGGAGTTATTGATTAATGCCAATATTGTGTTCATAATTTGGGCTCAGCTATCTACCTAGTTTGTTCCACCGGCCATTTGTCGGTCAAGCAATAACAAATACCGAAATGGACACTGCTCTCATATGTTTCTTGAAAACCATCTCAAATGTATCCGCTCGCAGCCTGCTCGATGGAATGGCCAGGAGGAGGAACATTGCCGAGAGACCGGCTTATGGCTAAATTCATTAATTTTGCTTTAGTATTTTGTAGGTTCTTGAGTGTACCGTCCCCAGATTAGATATATTGTTTTTCTTCTCCTTTGTGGGTAGCACAAATTGATTGTTGCATGTAGCATTTTCTTCATTAACTTTAAAACATGAATTTCCGTTTTTGTAATAAATATCTAAACTTTCTTGGATGAATTATAGCTAAATTTCCATGTTAACTGAATTTAAGCAAGGATTATACGTGCCCAAGAGCTGATTTTATTTAGGAAATCTGTTAAAAAAGGCACTGTTCTTTTCTGATAGTGATAAAGAAGTACTCCCTCTGTAAAGAAATATAAGAGCATTTAGATCACTAAAATAGTGATCTAAATGCTCTTATATTTGTTTACGGAGGGAGTAACAGTTTACTTACTCCTGTTGTGGCCAGGACAATGCATCTCCTTCTTTCAGCGAGGGAGACCAAGTTGAAGTGAGTCAGTCTGGAACGAACTTTGGCGAATCCTGGAATCCAGCTACTGTTCTTAAAGTGATTGGTGCTACAAATTTCTTAGTAAAGTACATGCACAATGGGAAAGACGGGAAATCAGCTACCGAGATTCTGGATTCTCAGTATATCCGGCCAGCACGGTCCATCACCCGTATTGACTCAAAGTACAGATTTTCTCCTTCTTCTCATGTTGAGGTCCTTCATGAAGATAGCTGGTGGCCTGGTGTTATTCTGAAGGTCTTAGGTACTGGAATCGACAAGAAGTATGTAGTAATGTTGGACTGTCACAAGACAGATCTTGATGAGATCGATATGGATGCGCTGAGGGTTGAAATTACGCAGCTCAGGCCACTGTGTGACTGGGACGGTGAAAAATGGGTACCCTGCTTGAAGAAGGTACATCTGTATTTTCTGTGTTTTGTCTTCTGTCATTCTTTTCCTTGATGGAGCATAGAATGCCATTTAGTGCGGTCGTTTCATGTATTACATAGTGTATTGAGGTGTATTTGATCAAGGAGCATTCGTAGTTTTAGTACTTCAGATTTTGATGAAAATTATCAACATTACCATGCTTTGCCTGCTCTTATCACTATACTGTTTGCACCATGTTACTCATTTGTCTCACCTTGATTGGGCACTGTTTGCATCAGGGTTAACGACACTTTCCATCTGTTTGTTCTTTGATCTTTGGCCCGGTTAACCGATAGACATGATCCCGTCATGATAGCCATATGTATCTGCATGTTTGTTCATACCAGAAGCTGCTGCAAATGAATTCAGAATATGCAAAATGATGTTATTCAGCATTACCTCAAAACATGTCTTGAATACCCTTTCCATTTCAGGAATCTGCAAAAAGGCCAATTTCCGCTGCCTTGGATAATGACTCGGATAAAATCAGTGACGAACCTGGTTCTCATCGGGACAAAAAGAAGTTGAAGAATGCGGATGTGATACCAGAACAAGTTTCTCCCCTTTTGTCTGTTGGTAAAGAAAACATTGAAATTACTCGTAAGCAAGGAAATGCAGTATTGGCACCAAGGTCTGAGTTGTCACCTCCTTCACTGCCACCAATGTCATCATTTGGCCGTCTGAGTTCTTCATCTTCACCTGCTACAAGTTGTCATCTTGCACAATCATCTTCTCACATTCAGGCTTCGTTGTTTGGAGCGTTTGGACAATCAAGGCCTATTCCACAGGGCCTGCCATTAGGAACGCGGTCGCTTATTAGCTCATTTTTTACCGGTATTGAAGGGTCAAAAAGAGTATTAAGCGATCCGGATAAGCAGTCCACTGCTGGAACTGGGACTGAACCGTTCAGACAAATGGAGGGATGTGTTTCTTTACAAACAGCAGTGCCTGTAGGGGAGAAGCCTGAAACTGTGAGTTGTTGCTTTTATCGCATCCCCTTAGCTATTTAAACTAGTTGTAGGATCATTAAAAAAATCATTTGCTCTTACTTTCTTTACATTTGTAAATACTAAATGCAGCCAATGGAAAGGATAGATGCTAAAGCCATTGAAGAAGGCAGCAATGTTGTCTCTGTCTCTGAAGACCGTAAGTTTTTGAGTTCTATTGTACAGTCATCTACGTGTACTGATTACAGAAAAGTCAGTAACACTTTTGCTGTGTTACTAGCACACTTGTATCATGATACCTTCCATTTACAGGTTCACAATCACACCAAGGTAATGCAACACATGATTCTTGCTGTCCTTTGTCTGCGGAATATGTGGCTGTGCATGAGAGTATCATGCGCACGAGTGGCCAGCTTTCAGAATCCTCGGCAATCCAGCATCTTCCAATTGTTAAGACCTCCCCATTGTGGGCACAGCTTGAGGCACTGGAGATATTCAGGACAACGCCACAGCGGCCAAATCTCCATCAGTTTCAGCAGCACGTTCCAGAGCTCCATGAAGGACTGGCACTAGGTCTGATGATCTCTTTTGCTGATCTGGCAGAAAGCATAAACAGGCTAGGTGTTCAGGACGACAATGAGCTCCTCGAGCGGAAGATGGAGTGCCTGGCTTATCTCGAGGCAAGTGGTTTCGATGTCGGGGACCTGAGATCGCGCGTGGAAGCTTTAATTCGCATGAAAAAGCTGGAGGAGGAGATTGCTCGCGAAGAAGCCGACGACCGAGAACTGGGCACGCAACTTCGCGCCCTGGCTATGGCTGTCCATCACCTTGAACTGCATGCCTATCTTGTGCGCAATGTGATAAGGTCTACCGTCGCACGGAGGATGAACAATGCCATGGAGATCTCGAGGCTCAAGGCAGAAGCGAACAATCTATCCACCGCAATGCCACGGTGAGTTTGGTGGGTGGGAGCACGTCATCATTACGCTTGTGAATAAGTGGTTAGTAGTTACCAATAGTGAGTGGTGGAGAACGCCCTTCTAGATGCGGTGTAGATAGTATTTTGTGTTGTGGAGTTGGCCGTGGTACTGGTGAGTCTTTTGTGTGTGTTGAGAGATCATATTGCCGCGTCGTGGTGACTTTGGTTGGAGAATGTCAGCACACATGTGAATAGGTAGTTGCTAATGGTGAGTTGCGGGGAACACCCAGCTAGATCGATGTCGTGTAGATAGTTCATAGCGCGGCTATCCTGGAGTTGGCCGTACCACTGGTGGGTCTTTTGTGGATGGGCAGTGTATGTTGCTACCCTGGTATGCTGTTACTTTTGGGCTCTTAGCTAAGTGATAAATGCCAGCAAGATAATAGTTCCTTTCAAATCATGCCTGATGTTGTCATATATTCGGTAATTGCCTTGCTCTTGTCCTTGGAGGATGCATGCTACTGAATTATGTTATACAATGTGAGAAATAAAGCTCACTGTCAAAATGCTAGACCAAGAAGAACTGGATACAGGTATTAACCCCATTTGTCACTGAATTTCCATTCGGGCTTAAACAATGCTTGGATGCCATATCTTCAAATTGAACTGGTGTTGCATTGCTATTGTCTCCCTAGAGTCTGTTAGTTATAAAACATTTGTCAGAACCGCAAAAAAAAAATGTCAGTCCCTGTTGGTATTCTGCATTGCCATATGCCTACCAAACCGGAGGTGATTGGAACAAGCCAAGAAATGTCAGTCCCTGTTTGTCAAGCAAGGGCATCTCATTGTTCCTTTTAAGGAAAATTAGTGATAGGTGAGGAAAATGCAGGACAGTACCATATGATTATGACGTGCGTTCACCTATATATATATATATATATATATATATATATATATATATATCTGATGGTTGCTCCTAGCTAGCTCAATCATACTGTTTTCTAGAAAATATGTGTGCGGTAATGCGAAGTTAGATAGATCCTCTCATTTCAGTATGCGAGGGAGATGTTCCTGCCGGTGCAATTCAAACAAGCGAGTTGAGGTTCAGAGAAAAAAAGGAGAGAGATATGAATACATGTTTTTTTTTCTTTGAGTCCAGATATGAGTACATGTGAGAAGATGAATGTAGAACAAATGAATGCATTTTCAGGCGCCATGGGGCGGGGCCGAAACCAGGGCAGGAGAAATGAGCTTGCATGAAACAAGGCACTTGTCATTCGTGGCATCCTTTTCCTTTGCACAACGCTTGAAGCAATCCATGTCTTCCCCTATGGCTTTCTTATTGGCCGGGGTGGCCATGATGTAGCCGAATCTTGCGGCCGTATAGGGGCAGTCGATGTAGCAGCGGTCGGAGCAAGCAGGATCCTTGCATGCCATGTCGCAGTCCACGGCGCAATGGGAGGAGAATGCATAGACCGTCTTGTTGCCGGGGCAGCCGCCATGCTTGTCGACGGATCCGTTCAGGGCGTCCTGCCCCCCAGACGTGGGCTGGGTGTTTGATGCACGCTTCTTTTGGCCGACCGTGGCGAGCTCGGCAAACAAGCGCTCGATGAAGGCCACGCTGTTGGCCTCGGTGCCGCATGCCTTGTCGACCACGGTGGCGCACGCCGCGTCCTTCTTCTCGTCTTTGCCGCAGAGCTTGGAGTACTCACTGAGGCAAGCGGCCTTCGCCTCCCCCCTGGCCACCGGCACGGATGATGGGGCCGCCGCCACCACGAGGGCGACGACGAGCAGCTGCCCGGCAACGCTGGCCTCACGCTTGGCGGCCATCTTCTTGTCGATTTCTCTTTGTGAGTTGTGACAGACGACGAATGCTGGTGTTGATCGAGATATATGCCAGCGTTGCATTATGTTTATATTTAGGCGAAGCCGATGGCCAATGGTCGGGTGATATGATTGTGAGGCCATGATCCATTAGACTCCATATATGCCAAATTTGTTGCATGCATTTCTATAAGACCGGCCAAAACGACAACGCACACACGACGATATAATTTTAGTACTAATACATACTAGTAAATTGCACATGATTTGCACGCCGCCTGTCATTACATATAGAGACATATGCCTAAATAGATAAAAGCCCGCATGTAGCTGCGGGAATTTTTGAAGGATTTAAAACATACTCCCTCCGTTCCTAAATATAAGTCTTTGTAGAAATTCCGCTATAAACCACATACGGATGTAGATAGATGCATTTTAGAGTGTAGATCCATTCATTTTGCTCAGTATGTGGTCCATAGTGAAATCTCTACAAAGACTTATGTTTGAGATACTTTGTGCTTCCTGTGAATTTTAATAACATATCCGGTTCATTTTAAAAATGAGCCACATATTTTCTTAGATAACACATAATTAGTTCTCGCTCCATAAATGTAAGATGTTCTAAGTTTTTTTCTGATTATGTATATAGACGCATTTTAGTGTGTTTATTATTCATTCGTTGCAGTCCTTTTTTAATTCGTATTGAGATGTCTAAAATATATTATATTTAGAGTAAGTAAATCGAGATTAGAGACCATGTCATGACATGTGCGTAAGTGCAGACGTGCAGCAAACGAGATTTAATCACGTAGAGGACAAGACCGTACTTCATATATATCGCTATTCATCACTTTGGGGAAGGAATACTTATTCCTCACCCCAGCCTAATCACTCGCACCCGAGCACTCAAGCAACCCGCACAGCACCAGCACCCTGAGGTTCTTTTTTTTGAAAAAAAAACACCCTGAGGTTTGTGCCGTAATTTATAGTGCCTGCGAGGTAATATTACGGCCTTGACTTATCTCAAGCGCGAGGAGCCATAACCATCCCCGATTGGAACGTACAGTAGTTGGCTGCGACGGTCGAGTTTGATGATTCCAGGTGCGGGCATCAGGATCTCTGCTATTGGATCCAGGTGCGGGAGATTAAAGTATTAAACTCAGTCTCTAACCTCCCCAAGGGGACTCAGACTCTGTTGTTGGATCCTGTTGGATCTTGTTCGGGGATGAGACTGACGTTCGAGTTGGATACTGGCCGACGGGATTAAGATGCACGTTCTCTAACCACCAGCAGGGTCCGCTCGTTCGATCCTGCCGTCGGCCATACTCCAAGCGGCGTGGGCATCAAACTCGGCTTCAACACCCGCACCATCCATGTCCCGTCTTGCTTCTACTCCCTCCGTCCCATAATATAAAAACATTTTTGACACTAGTGGTAGTGTAAAAAACGTTCTTATATTATGGGATGGAGGTAGTATTATTCTAATCGGTGGATGCTTCCCACTAATTGATGGTTCCTTCCAGCATTACTAGGATCTCTGATGTTGACTAGTTCCAGGACGGGGACTGGTTAAATTTTGCAAGTGATAGGGTTAATTGACTAGTTCAATTAAATCACCAGTATTCAGTCCACTAAGGAGAGTAACTTTAATCGGCCAGTAGCCAATAGGACTAATTAACTAGTTCGAGTTCACTAATAATTAGCTAGTTCAACTTCAGGTCAGATTCTGAATTAATACCACTGAATACATTACAATCGGGCTAGAGTTCAGTTCGTGTTTTCTTCAGTGACCCTAATGGCAATGTCATGTGTACGTGCTCCATTGTGCTGCACCAGTAGCATTTTGATAAATTTGGCCTGGATTGTCATGAACAGAACCAGATACATTATTGCCAAGACAACAGCGCCACACACACCGCCATCAAATCCGTCCAAGCTCACCCTGTCTCCTCTCAGATCTCGGTGCCATATTAAGCACAAGGTATTGTTGTTCATTCCTTATTGGATAGTCATTGATATGCATTGAACTGAGCCCAAGTTAATGTAAAGCTCATGATTTTCAAACCGAACTTTGTTGTCGCCATCTAATCTTATGAATCTTACGAAGTAGTAAAGCATTATGTCGTTTCTTTTGCGTCTGCACATGCAGATTTTTAATAGACAATGTATTGTTGCTTCGAGTGCGTCTGTGGTTCAATGTCATATATATATGACACCATCTCTTGGCAGGGCGATCCGGTATGAGCGAGCGCCATTGGCGAACCCAGCCCGCACGAGTATCCATGGAGGTGGCTGGCGGGAGAGATCGTCCTAGCGAGCTGGATCTAGCATCCCGTCGTAGAGGCACCCTGGCCCATGTAAGAAGGCCACGGTGGAAGCGCCTCATCTGAGCAAGCAACCATGGTTCTGAATGTCCATATTGATTTTGAATTTGGGTAGCAGGGGCATTTACTTTGTCGAGGAGGAAAATTCAGAAGGTATTGAATCCTCTTTTACATGTTTGGTCACAATAAAACTCCATTCTGAATTGACTTATGATTTCAAATGCCCTGCAGGATGCAGCGGAAGATGTCCTGCAAGAATACCAAAAAGGCTGCAGGCTGTTAGCCCAGAACTACTCGCTAGCACTTGAGTATACTGATAGATGACTGGTGAAAGAGCAAAGTGATGGTACGCTCAGGCACTCTAGGCTAGTACGCAGACACACACTAGTGAAGCATGCACCGATGGAGCTACACTTGAGAAAAGATACTACTTGAATTAATCGGAGTGGAATGAATTTTACAACCGGGGTGCAGCTCCTTTTATAGGTAGCTGAACCGACTAACTATACGTATGAGCTTACGTCAAGCTCCTAGATTACATCACCACTGACGACTTACTCAGCATTTACTCCCTTCGTTTTTATTTAGTCCGCATATTAGCTTTGGTCAAAGTCAAGCTTTATAAACTTTGACTAAGTTTATAAACAAAAATATTAATATATACAATAATAAATCAATACTATTAGATTCATTATTGAATGTACTAACACATCATATAGATTTGTTATGGTAAATGCTTATAATTTTTTTTATAAAGTTGGTCAAACTTTATGAAGTTTGACTTCAGTCAAACCTAATATACAGACTAAATAAAAACGAAGGGAGTACTATAGTAAATTAGTACTACTAGTAGTTTCCTTAACTACCAAGGCATGCAGCCGCTACTGCTTTTCTTGCCGACATGCAGCTGCATGTCATTTCCACATCTTGGCTAAGTAACTGCTACTGCTGCCGCTGTAGCCAAGCATGCATAGCCATGCATGCATCGGAGACAGGGTTGGGCCCACACAGGCGAGAGACAAAGATGGGAACATAGGATGTCCAGATGCTGTTGTAGAGGCTTCTCACTATGTCCATTTGTGTTGTGTTGTTCCTTGCCAGAATTCTATGCATGTGCACCGCTGCTAATTCTGTTGGCTGAATTAATCATGTCTGCCCCCCATGCTTTCTATGTCAGAAGTGGTATGTGAACTTCTGTGAGCATGCCTTTTAGTTGGTTGAGAAAATTATACTTTGCGTAAAACTAAGTTTGTTTCTGAATTGTGACTCTATTGTTGAGCTCCACGATCTATGATAAAGTATTGCCAGAAGATGGCTGTAATCTTGGTAGAAAGAATGGTATCCTGTATCTGTAGTGCATCGGTGACATGAGAAATTTTGTACATTTTGTATGTATTTACTGGTCCTATGTTTTTTTATTTAGAAGTAAATGTCTCCAGTACTCATGTGACTTGAACTTGGATAGCTAGCAATGAAACATTATGAGTACAAGTAACTTGGAACCTTGCAGTTAATAAAGTACATCTCTAACTTAAATGTCAGAGTTTGGCTAGTTACTGTTTCTGAAATTTATGTTATACATTGTATATGGAGCAGGAATCTTATGCTTCAATGTAAGCTAAGGTGTTGATACAGTCTGTCATGGAGGTTTGGTAGTATATATATGGTTAAACCACCGCATATTTGTTACTGAATTCTGCAATATTGCATTTTTTTTCTTATCACATACTATATGTGATAGGAAAAAAAATGCAATATTGATATATACTATATGTGGGGATGGAAAATTTTGCATGTTTATTCTCCTTCTTGAGCGTGACCACGACGGTGTGCCCATGGCGCTCTGGGCATGACCAAGCCACAGACCAGCGTGCAACTCCTCACCGTCCGTCTCATCACAGCAATGAGCAGCCCTTGTTTAGTCGGTACTGTTAAATGCAAATAACGGGACACAAGAGTGTTCTCTGGAGGCACACAATGCATGTGTTGTGTTTGTTGATCTTTCTTTAGTTTGCTGAAATTTTTATTAGCAACTGTGTAACCAAGATGTAGGGCGTGGTGAGGATGTGTACTCTGCTACTATGTGATTTGTTCAAAATTATCTCAATGGAATCTTCGACAATGTGATCCATTTTGAAGTTTAGCAATTGAACTAGTCTCTTTCGAAGAAGGGAGACCCCCCCCCCCCACCCCCGCGCGCACTCGCGTCAAGGGAGCCCCATCTCGCCGCCGGCGAGAGGCCCCTCCCCCCGTCCCCTCCTCCTCCTCGCCGCTGCCTGAGGGCGTCCGCCGGGCAAAGCCCGTGCGGCGTTGGCGGCGGCGGGGCTTCTCCCCTCCCTCCCCTGTCGGGATCCCGGTGGCGGGGGTCAGCCGCTCGCCGGGGGGGGGGGGGGGGTCCGGCGAGCTCTCCGGTGGCGGGGACGCGCGGATCTGGTAGCTGCTGTGCTGGGAGGCGCGCGGCCCTGCAGTGGTTGCGGCGGGGGCTCGGCTGCGAGGCCGATCTGGTGGTGGCGTGGGCTAGGTCGGGCGTGTCCGATCTAGCCGATATGTGGGTGTCGTGGGTGGCGGCGGCCACTGCTAGAGAGGGCGTCTCCTCCTCTTCTATGGGGGGTGGCACTGGCGCTGCGAGGTGCTGTCCTTGGCTGAGTCGGGCGGCGAGGCGGCATCGAGTATGGTTTCGATATATAGGTGGTGGCCTCCTGGTGCTTTGTTCTCCACGACTGGCCGGGATTTGGGTGCCCTTTGGTTCTCCCGTTCTGCAGGTCGGTGGGGCGTTGCGTGCGGGCTCTAGGCCGGGGGAAACCCTTGACTACCGAGGATGGTCACGATGTTGGCGACGCCCATGGCACCGTTCTCCTTCTTGTGGGCAACATCGAGACCTACACCCGGCCCTTCGCCTCTTGGTCCTGGGCGAAAGCCCAAAATCTCCGGATTGGGCGGCTCATCGGCGTCGCTTTCTTCTTGAAGGCGACACCTTGGGAGCTCTTCGTGGTCAGGGCTCGGTGCGGTGGTGGTCTGTTGGTCTTCAGTCGTGTCCATGCTCGGCAACTGCGGTGGGTGTTTGGGTCTTGGCCGGAGACCGTGGCGATGTATGTGTTTCCTTTAGGGGTGAGGTCGCCACGGCTCTTGTCCTATCCTCGGCAACTGGTTGGCCTGTCCATGCGTGTTCGGGGGTGAACTGCTCTGCCTGCCGGCGGGACAGCGTCCTTCGATCCAGGACGAGAGGGCAGGGGTGCCCTCTTCGGAGGCAGCAACGGGACAACAAGTTTGACCTTGGGAGGGACATAGTGTTGCTTTCCTCCGGTGGAGAATAGATCCCTTGTCGCAGTCGTTGATGTCATGACCTGAGGCCGTCGTGGGCTCCGATGTCCTACTGGTCCTTCGGAGCTCGTTAGCTGTTCTGTGGAGTTGTGTATCTTGTCGACGTACTTTCCGTTTCTTGTTGTATGGCCGGTTGTAATGTGTGGTTTGCTTTATATATAAAGCGGTGTGAAAGCCTTTTTCGGTAACTAGTCTCTTTCCTTTATTTTGACGGCGGAATCATTTTGAGAGGGGAGTGATGAGTTGGGACTTGAAATCAATACGCATGCTACATGAGTCATTTTTTGTGCCAACTGAAAGTTTTGAATTGGAACATGAATGGTATTGAAAGATCCATCCATAACAGACATTGCTAATTCAAGAAATGTATTGGCAAGAGACAATCGCAAAGACATATATAATAAAGATGTGAAAATTCAAATATCATTTCAAAACGGGGAATACAGTGCCGCTGATGTAGCAGAGCCATAACAATTATGACATGAACAATTGAATAAATTCAGTGGTAATTAAGCAGCAGCCATAACAAGATTTTTTTTTCTTATTCTAGCTAAATCTTCTTGCAGTAGCATTGGCAATGGATTCTTTATCCTTTTGCTGGGCTGTAGTACACATGCTCTTCCCTAGCACCTCCAGGATTGATGTTTGTAGAGAGGAAGAAGCTTGTGAGGACATTTCCTGGGCATTCAAGTTGATAGAAGCTAGGCCAAATCACACTAGCATTTTTAGCACTGGCTAATGCCCTCTCTTCTGAGTTGGATTAAAATGCTACAAATTCAATGAGTGAGCATAACAAGTTAGACAACATACAATTGTTGAACAAATGCTTGTTCTACATCCAATGAACAAAAAAATAGTTCCTGAGCAAATTTCGAAAAGAAATCAAGGTGAGACGCCAAGAGATGTGTGAATGCATAAAGTGTTTTCATGTAATGTTGTCCCAGTCTTAAGCTAGAATCTAAATGACCTGTGAGATGTGTGATTACAGTAGCATTCTCTAATTAACCTGTAATTTGCCTTTCCATCAGTACAAACCCATAAAAGATGCAGGCTTCAAAAAACAAAACAAAAAACCTCGCTCCTCGATAGAAAAAGAGCGGAGCTGAGCTTCCTCTTCTCCATTCTGTGATTTGTTAAGTAGGCCTTAATAGCCCTTGCACAACCATTACTACCAGACCACTATGAGAACAATCATAGATTTGTGTAGTAACATTCTGCACTGTAAAATTAGCATCGTACTTTCTCAAACTGAATGAAGCGGTAAACAAAACGTAGAAAAAGTAAAAGAAGTGTGTAAATTGTCAAAATGAGAAAATTGTACAAGAAAATGAACCTTATAATACTGATTTCCTATTCCTAGAATAAACATAAACCTCTAAGATTATGTGCTTAAAAGCTTAACCTGATAGTTTACATCCGTGATAAAATTTGTACATCTTTTCTAGAAAGAACATAGGAAATATTCTTATAAAGCTATTACCTTCGAACCAAAATATAAGACGTTTTTGTAGGCTAGTTTGATATAAAGGTAGTAATTTGTAGCTGGGAATTCAGTCGGTAATGAAGGGGGTGCATGCCAACAGTCTAGATTAGAACAAGCTAGTAGTAATCAGAAACCAACCATGACAAGAAGACACAAGTTCAATAAAGAAGTCAATAAAGATTCAGCATGGGGGACAAAAACTCTAAATGTTTACAGTCTCCTATTTTTTTTTTTTTGAAAGGCAGACTCCTAATTGTAGAGCTTCAGATGGTAGCATGTGCGGCAGCTGACACGGAGAAGAAAAAATCAGTTAAAGTAAAGAATAGACAACAAGAAAAGAAACAATTTTTTGTACCACCACACTACTCAGTGTAATTTTAAGCTCGCTTGTCTGGCTACAAGAAAACAAACCTCACTAATTCTGTAATTTTAACATCAAAATTAAAGGTGTTAGAAAAACAGGAATCAACATCTCACGACCAAACAAAAGGAATCTACCTGAGGCTGGCATGATGAAAGGAAGCTAACTTGTAGCAACGCCAAAAAGTTACAAACAATTCAGAATTTCAGATTTCAGAGGCAATCACAGTAGGTTACTGCAATTCAAAACTAGCATAGCCACTAGCCATATGCGACCTTCACATCAGTGTCCCTGAGGTTGGCGTGCAGGCTGCACGCACTTGACGGACACTGAGAGGCACGGTCTATGTGACCACGTGGACGCCCAAGGCAGCGGAGCAGTGCACCGATTCGGAACGGCGCGGCCGAGGCGCCCATCGGCGCCTGCGACGCCCTGCACCCGAGCTCCGCCGCGAGCGCCGATCCTACCCTGCTCGCACGTTTGCAAAAACAAGCACCGTCAGACCGAAGGGGATAGGGGCGGAGTTGCAGCTGCAGGACTTACCATCGCGGAGAGCCTCACAGCGGAGGAGAGGAAGGGGTTTCCGTATCCTTCAATGGCGACGGCTGGGAACTGGGTTATAAACGGACGACCGGCCCAAGCTTCCGCCAGTTCGTATCACTGGTGATGCCAAAAGCTGATGGGACCAGGCACCCATACCTTGTCGCATTGCACAGAAGCATCTCGTCCACCCATACCTTATCTCATCGTTCAAAGGCATCGTCGCTTCCTTTTCCCCTCGTCCCTCTACCCCGCAGGGAATCCGCCATTAATCCCCCACAGAACGAGCTTTTCTGTCTCGCTCTCTCCTCTCCTGCGGCAGTCCGCCATGGATTTCAAGGAGGGCGAGCTCGGTCTGCGGCAGTCCACCATCAAGCACATCGAGGGGAGCTCGCGGCCACGGCGCGCTACGTTCGATGACGGCCAGATGCTGGGACCAACCGTGAGGTGTGCTACAACCACGGGGTTGAAGATGCTAGAACCAGTTTGTTTTTCGCTGCAATCAGCCCCAATTTTTGCTACCACCGCCTTCAGATTTTGCTGAAACTAGCTCAGCTTTTTGCTACCATGGATTTGTTTTTGCTGGAACTAGCACTTGTTTTTGCTACTACTATCTAGGTTTTGCTGAAACCAGCCCCAATTTTTGCTACCATTGGCTTTGGATTTTTTTTTTGTCTAAAAGGACCCCCTGCCGAACGCTATTGCCAAAAAGGACTATCTGCAGATAAAAATGTCAAAAAGGACCCCCTAACTAGTGGTGGCAGGCGCGACAGGCGACACGTGGCACCTGCCGCCACGCCAGGAGGCGGCGGGCCCTGCCGCCACCGCAGGAGGCGACCGCGCGGGGCACAACGGCCTTCGTACAGTGGAGCAGTTGGGACGAAACGGGCCAGGAGTTGTGGGCCCGGCCGCCACAAGGTGAGGCGGCCTCTGTCGCCGCTGTCGCTCTCAGGCCGACAGGTCATGCTGCTCGCGGGCCCAGCGTGTGGGCCAGGCCGCCACTGCAGCAGGCGGCGTCCCTGTTCGGACAGCGCTGATTCCCAACGGCGCGGATTTTCATGGGCGCTGATTCCGGTGCTGAAGGCGCAGATTTTTCACGGGCGCTGATTCCACAGTTCCTTGTTTTGCTTTCTGCCACAAGTTTCGATGATCTGAATCAGATTCCCGCCTAAACTTTGTAGTACTGATTGCTACGTAGACGACACTGATTAAAGTGATGTGTGATTCTCCCTTTCGTCTATTGCTCCAGCCGAAGCGACAGCACTCAAGCGTGCTGATTTGAACGCGTGTTTTCCTGCCGCACTCGAGAGCGTTGTTGTTGTTGCTGTGTGTGACGAGACACCGCGATGCTGGAATCCGATGCCGCGGTAGGTGAGTTCTGGCTCGTTCTGCCGACAATACAATGGTCCTCTTCTTTATAAACGTACATCCGCAGCTCCGTGCGCATACACTCTCTCTCTCTCGCATATCTCTGGTTGCCTTCTCTGCCTCTCTGCTCTCTCTAAGTGGTTGTTTGGATACCAATTATTAGAGGTGAGATTTTAGAAAACCAGTTTTGGGAGAATTTTTAGGAAAACCAGTTTTAATTAGTTTTTCGGTTAAGGTGAGTGTATACTAATCCTTGTTTGGATGGGAAACGATATGCAAAACATAATTCTGTAGTTCAGTGGCACACACCAGTGCGTCCAACTCTCACGTCGCTCGGATCGATCCATGGTGTTAGGACCTTATTCGTCTCGGAGCCGGCCTATGATCAAGCGTCCTTGTGTACGTGCATCAGAACCCCGCCGTGAGTCGACGCAGCGCCGGAGCAGTTGGGACACGGCGGCCATGAGCTCCTCGGCTGTCTTCTAGGTGCCCACGGCGCCTCCCGCGCCAATGCGTTGGGCTGGTGATGGTCCGCTGTTCTCCGTGGCGCGAATCTCGTCGCCAACGGCCTCCGTGTAGAGCCCGCAGACCCAGCAGCCCAGGAAGGATGTACGTACTACGGCGCACACTCTGCCGTAAAGCTGCACCACCACCACCACTTTCACCTGGCCGCCAGTCCGCCACCACTGCCATGCTCGCACCCCTGTCGAGTCTTGACGGATTGATAATAGAATGGACGACGCCTCTGCCGCGCGTCGGCTACTAGCCTACTACTCCTCCTGGCCGGGAGATCACCAGAACGGCACGTCAACGTCCGGTCCGGAGCGACGGCGAACTCGTTGATGGCGCGGTCATGGATCTCTTGCACATGCATGGAGATTATTTGGCGGCGCTACGCGTTTAACTTCTCTCCTTCAATGGCTATACAGAAAATCAGTTTATACAAAAACGTCGATTAGTCGTTTTTCTATAAACCAGGTTTTTGGGCTTTTGGAAAACTCAGTTTTATATATCCAAGGTTTGATTAGATAATCCAAACAAGGTTTTTGGTAGTTATACCAGAAATCCAATCTAACGAAAACCAGTTCCCTATAATCTAGCTATCCAAACAACCCCTAAGTGTAGAAGAATACACAGACAAAGAAAAACTTGGTAGCCACTTTCACTCGTGATTTTGGCCGATTTAGAATGGATTTCGAAGATGATGAAGTTGAAGAAAAGATAGATTATGGTAAGATCTATCCATTTTTGTTGGTTTCGTTCGCATGCATGATGTTTTCTTTCTGTTTGATTAGTTCCTAAGTGTGTATTCTCTGTTGTTTTAGGCATAATTTTAGCACTTGGAGGAGTCATTTGGAGTCATTTAGAGCTTCAGGAGTACGATTTGCCTAGCGAACTGAAGTACGAAGTTGAAGATCAAGGTATGAGCTTTGCAATAAATTGATTTTTTTGTGCATGCAAGGTGGTAATTAGTTAGTCTTTTAGCTCATCATTAGCTATGCAATGTTAGTGATTAGAGGTTAGAAATAATTTCAGACGACAGATGTAGCATTTATAATATATTTTTTAGAAGTGTAGGTTGAAGATGTTGTATCAATGTTAGGTGCGTCCATTAGTATTGACATGCAAGAAATCTTAATACGGTAATTAAGAAACACTTGTACTGTAATTGTTCATTGCATGTGGTATGTTATTTCATGTGGTATGTTTATTAATAAGTCTATAGTTAGGAGGCTGTAGGTCTACTTTGTTATGTCGTAATAATCTAAATTTTATATGTTACGATAATGTGCTAATGTACTTGATGATGTATGTAATTAGGTAAAATAATTCATCTTAGTAGCAAACAAGGAGGAGATGACGTGATTGAAGAAATTGTGTTTCCATCTTCGCTGTCCCTTTTGAGGTGATGACCACATACATGCAAGTGCTATTTTCATACTTTTGATAGCAGAAAGAAAAATCCGTGTGTAATATTGATGTTCATATGATAATAGGTTGACTCTGTTCATATAGTACTGGTGACGGATATTTATTCGAACTATTTGGACTCTTAATTGCATTCGCAAGCACATCCATATTGGAGCTAAGGTATAAAATGACACCGTAATGTTGTTAATATTTTTTATATTGATGTATTGTTGTGAATAATGTGCATGCCCCTGCAAATATTATTATTTATAAATAAATGATTGTTATCGTATGATATGAAAAAAAATTATAAAGCCGGAAGAAATTAAATGTTTTACTCATATGATATTAAAATTTTATTATCGTACTATTATGTTTAGTGGTTGTTTGGATAGCGAGTTATTACCCACGGTTTTGTCATAACCTGTTGTAAGAAAATTAGCTTTTACTAATAGTCGTTTTTTCGAAAACTCGGTTTTTGCATGTTACGAGAACTAGTTTAGGATATTTTAGGGGTAGTTAGAGAAAAGCAAACAGAGTTTTAGTTTGTGACGCTAGTAGACGAGTTTGAGAAAAATTAGATCTCTAAATACCCGTTAACCAAACAACCCCGGAAAGTCTAAGCAAATGATTTTAGAAACAAACCGAATATTTGTAACGAAAATACGATTATTATTTTAGTTGTATGATATGTAAATGTTGCCATCGTACTACTACTAAATGTTCTGTTACTAATTGTTTGCAATGTAAACATGTATGTTGGTTAGGTACAATGGAAAATTTAGTAGTGTACTATGGGAACGTCTTACGCGACCGTCCATTGGGGGTGGATGTGTCCTTGTGCGAGTCGACTACAGTTGTAGTGAGAGACATGGTCAACGTGGGTTACGCGGCAGTTAGAAGGTGCATCCGAGCGGTGTTTGGCCCAGGGATGCAGGGGGGAAAATGACAATGGAGGCCTTCGTCGTTGACGGAGGAAATGATGGGACAGTTGCCCGTTGGGGTTTGCGGCCGGTCACAGGTGATCGGTCGTGGGGGTCGTACATGAGGTTTGCAAGCAATCCCAATAACTCAATGTATGGTCAGCCGATGGTGTATGTGGAGTTCATTTCAGTCACTGATGTTGCCGGATGCAGTAGCAGGGATGGTGAGGTCTAGTTGGCCATCACATCAGCCCCTAGCGTCGACCCATCGGAACCGACGGGCGGCCAGCCTGTGTATGACACAGGATATTGGTCTGCGGCCGTTGACATGAGCGAACACGTGGAGGGATTGCCGGAGGCGCTAGATGATGATTATCATTCTTCTGCGTCTTCGGAGTCAAGCGAAGAAGAAGGTGTTCCTCCTCATAGGGCGGTCGCGGCGACACTGCAACCTGGGTTTTTGCAGGATATGAGCATCACCAACGAATTTCACTCTGCTTCTGGCCTAGGAGCGGGGAGCCTGGAGGTTGGGCAAGTTTTCCCAGACAAGAAGTCTGCTTACCAGGCAATGGGTAGCTATGCAATCGGCATCCACCGTCAACATAGAGTGAAGCAGTCTGATAAAAAAGAGTTGAAGGTCATATGCATCCACACCGCGAAAGGTTGCTGCGGAAGAGTTCTCGCTAGACTGAAGCCTGGGGTATGTCAGTCATGGCATATCACAAAAATAGTGGAGCATACCTGTGAGCAAACTCGGACTCTTTCAGATCACTGCAATGTGACAGCAAAATATGTGGCACAGACGATGGAAACAATTGTGCAGGGAAGTCTCAACATTAGTGTTAGGGCTCTGCAAAAAGATGCAGGGGATCTAATTGGATTCCCTGTTAGCTACAGCAAGGCTAGGCGTGCAAAGGAAAATATATTCAAGAACTTGTATGGTACCTATGAGGAGGCATATTCTTATGCCCCTAGAATGCTTCATCAAATAGCAAGTGCTAATAGGGAGACTCAAGTTTGGCGGAGAGAACGTCCAAACCCAATGAACCCGGGTGAGCTAATCCTAGACCGCTTATTCTGGGCATTCGCCCAGACTATACAAGCCTTCAGGCACTGTCGCCCGGTATTATCTGTTGATGGTACCTTTCTCACTGGAAAGTACAAGGGCACACTATTGGTGGCGATTGCAGCGGATGCAAATAATCAGCTTCTTCCTATTGCATATGCATTGGTCGAGAGCGAGAACAAAGATAGCTGGTTGTGGTTCCTGAGCTGCGTGAAGATTGGTGTCGTGAAAGAGCGTAAAGGTGTTTGCATCATCTCTGATCGCAACACTGGATTATTAAGCGCTCTTGAAATAATTAAGGCGTTGGAAGAAGAGTGGGGCTGGCCCGATCTAGAGGGAAGGTGGTGCATGAGGCATTTGGCAGCAAACTTTTACTCCAAATTCAAAAACAAGGATTGGTTCAAGTTATTCAAGAGGATGTGCATGCAAAAAACTGAAGCCAAAATGAATGCGATCTGGGCAGGTATCAATGGTGAGATCGACCGCGCGGCCTTGCCGCAGAGAGAAGACCGGAGGGATCGTAGGACGCCCATAAATTTGAGCCAGTGGATCCGCGAGAATTGCCCTCATTTGGACAAGTGGGCGCAGGCTCACGACACCGGGGCTCAGTATGGAATAATGACCAGCAACATGTCAGAGGTGTACAATGGTGTTCTTAAAGGGGTGCGAACACTGCCTATCACAGCCCTAATTGAAGAAACTTGGAACCGGACCCTGTCATACTTTGCAGACAGGGTCACCGTCGCCAAAGCACAAGTTGAATTGAACAAGCCATGGTCCGAGAAGATGCAAAGACATCTGGACGAGAAAGCAAAGAAGTCCCAAAGTCATGGCTGCAGGAAAGTGGACGCACTTAGGAATAAGTGGGAGGTCAATGTGCGAGCCAAGTACGTTAAGGGTCACCACAGAGGATCAAAAAAGCAAGCTGTCACCCTTGGCTCAACCTCCTGTGAGTGCGCTTGTAACAAGCCCAAGCTTGAGGGCTACCCTTGCAGTCATGTGCTCCGGGCGGCTGCTGATCAAAAAATCAGCGTCGAGCCATACATATCGCCGTACTTCAACATGTACAATCTGTACAACACTTGGAACGGTGAGTTCTGGGCTTGGGGCATTGATATGAACTACAAAATGTTTTGGCCAGATGGGCCGAAATGGGTTCCAAACGCCGACTTGATGAGAACCGCAAAAGGACGACGTCAGTCTAGGCGTCATCGCAATGACATGGACCATAGCCAGATGGGAGAACCAAGGCGATGCCGCGTTTGCAGGTGTCCTGAACATTCACGTAGAGACTGTCCGTATCGAGCCAACAACAACGCATAATGTTGATATATATGTACTCGCCATGTCTATTTATATTTCTACTCGTTATGTGTACTTATATTAAATTTAAATTGAATCTCTTTGTATTATTGTACTCCTGATGTTAACTTCAGATAATTAATGTAAATCGTATCTCTTTGTATTTTTTAAGTTAATTTTGATTTGCATTTGTATTTCTGTCTTCCTTGTAATTTATATTTGTATGTTTGTGTGCAGGTTATGGATAATCACTTGTAACTTTTTTAGGTCCATCATTTCATAATCATTTGAACTAAATAACATCCAAATATTGTTCAGCTTCAAAATTGCAACGAAGTAGGGCAGATGGCTACGGATAGCATGCCGGCCCAGGGCCCATCTCTCAAGAAATTCCAGAAACGTTTTCAACAATACGTGGCAAAGAAGTTCAGATGCGGTAGAGGCGACGACGTTGTCACTGGAGCATACAACATGCCGGTAGCGAGGTCAGCCAGACCGAGTGCGGTGCCGTCGTCCAGACCGAGCGAGGCGCGTACGAGCCATGGACAGTGCGGGGAGGGTCCGAGTACTAGAACGACATTGCCACGACATGACTCATCTCTGCCACTGCATCGCTTTTCTTCGATGCAGCTTCGTCAGGGGCAGACATCTCAGGACCATGGCACGGGCTTGGATTCGATGCCCGGGCAGTTTCTTTCCCCTAACCCATATGCGTACACAGGATATGATGCATACACCCAAGGTGAGGGATCTCAGCCGTATCTCTCCACGCGAGGGATCCCCATGCCCGAGGAGACTCGTGTACCAGATTTAAACCAACACCACGTACAATGGCCAGACAGTATAGGAGAGGGATCTGATCAGGTAGTCATGTTTACATTTCAATGCATTTACAATGATATCATATATTATCCTCTAACAGTTTGTTTACAATGTTTCTATGTGCAGGACATACCTGATGTTAATTGGGGCGATGAGAACACCCAACGTGGCGTCAACACAGGCCTCCGGGGAGCATCACATGATCATGGCGTCAACACAGACCTCCGGGGAGCATCACATGATCATGGCGACACGGTTACCTCATTAGTTACAGAGTTCTTCGGAAGGGACGTTATTGGCCCATCTGTTATTCCCGCGGAGTCACAACCATACGCCTATAATTATGCTTCAGGTTCGCAACAAGGATTCGCGACTCCACCACCTACGCAGGACTTGCAGACACATGAAGCCGAATTGGAGTACGGTCGTGGTCTTCGTGTAACTCGGCCACCTAATCGCTTGTCGCCTTCCGGTCGTAAGGAAAGGCCAGGTGGTCGTCGTAAAGTAGGGTGATTCATCTATCCACGTGCGCGACCCATTGTATCTACATATGTCTGTATCAGACTTTTCGATTTAAACATCTATGTATGCTGAAATAAAAATGCACCAGTCAGGAACAATTTTTCCCGCCTATATCTCCCGCCATACTATTCCGCTCCACTCTTTTGCTTATGTTAGGCCGAACTGATTTTTTTTTAATTTTGGCCGATGAATACTGTGCAACCATTGCCCATCTTAGACATTGAAAAAATATATTTTCAGGCAACGCTTTCCCCTCAATATTTTCCCGCCAACGCTTTCCCTCCATATGTTCCCGCTACCCGTTTCCCGCCAACCCCTTTCCGCCATATCTTCCTGCCACCCGTTTCCTGCCAACCCCTTCCTGCCATATGTTCCCGCCAACCCTTTCCCGCCATACCGCAGTCGTTCTTTCCTGCCATTTTCTCCTCTCTACCTATAAAACCCCCTTCAGACGAAGGTGGATAAGCATTCGAGTGTAGTATAGGCGAGATGTCCCATTATTCTTTCGATCGTAGTTTTCACCCTGGGATGAGCAGCACTCTTCTGAGGCTAGCTACCGATTTCAGGATGGACAATAGGATAGTTCCATGGGACAAACTCACCGATAGTGACACCATAATGAATGAGTTGGCTCACCAATTACGTAGGTTTGGGTGGCCTGAAAGGACCTATGAGGAGGTACGCAAAGAACTTCTTAGGTTGAATGCAAGGTGGAAGAAGGTAGTGGAGATGAAGAGTGAAACTTTTAGAAGGATTGCAGAAAAGCATCCATTTTTATGGACTGAGGAGAGCGAGGACGAAGATGATATCTTCATGCCGCCGTTTCCGGGTTCTGCATCGTCAAAGGGCAAGAGTTCTGCATCGTCCAAGGGCAAGAGTACTGCATCCTCGAAGGGCAAGAGTTCTTCATTGTCCAACGGTAAGAGTTCTGCATCCTCAAAGGGCAAGATTTCTGCATCGACGGAGGATAACGATGATGCCTTCATGTAGTTTTTAAGTTGTATTCCAGTTGTACCGTTTAATTCAGATGTACTTGCATTATTAGTTTGTACTCTCTTATTGTAAGGCATTATGTTCTATCTTAATTTCATTTTGTAGTTGTTGCATGATGTTCGATAATTAGTGGGGGGAAGAAAATGCCACTACTTTATTCTAAAACTATATTTTTTCCATCACGACAAGGTACAACTGAAAATAAGATACAACACAACAAGGTACAACTGAAAATAAGATACATCATAGAATTTAAATAAAGCTACATTTAACTACTGAAATAAAGCTACATTAAACTGCAGAAATAAAGATATAAATGATTGCGAAATTTAAAATACTACCACAGGAATCTACTGAGTCCAACGTGGATATTTTCCTTTTCCATCGCCAGCTTCTTCTGCTGCCTTGGCCTGACGAGCCCTTTTTTTCGTTCTCTCCCTCTCCGCCTCACGAGCCTCCTTTCGTTGTCGTTCCTGCTCCTCCATGCGACGAGCCTCTTCCCTGTTTTTCTTTCCTAAATCCTGAAAAAACCGGTGTTGCTCCGCATAGTATTCTTTTAACTCTCTCTCTTGCTCTGCTTTCTCCTCAGCTTCCGCCTTCTCGCGTCGCTCTTCCGCATAGAAACTATTCCACGCACAGCGACTTCTTTCACGAATCTCAGTCACTGCCCAAGCCGGCATCTCCGTGTCAATCCAACGATAGTATATGCACAGAGGCGGAGGAGACTACAACAAGAAACCAGAATGTTATTAAAGAATCTATCAAAATACCAACAATATCTATTTGTGATGGTTAAAGCATACCGGAGGCTTGTCGTACTCTGAAATAGCTATGGGTGGATCTTCCTCATAATTGGCGCACATGAAAAACTTCATGCCCAACCAATCTGAAAAATCCGTAACCTTCTTCACCTTGCAAAGATCGCCACACCAACACCGCGGGACTGCCACCCCCGGAGGCAAACTTGCATTCTTCATTTTCCTCGGCCTAATGCTTTGATCCGAGCAAGGCAAACTCATACCAACTGAAAAAATGTGTTACACACTTTGCGCAGTGTCGATTTCGAGGATGGCTGGACGAGAGCCTCGGTGTCTCCTTTTATAAGCTCAGACGATAAATGATGGCGAGAAAATTAAGCGGGGAAATTTAGGATCCCTGTAGTGTTGGCACAACAGCTTCCCGCAGCATCGGATTCCCAATGCCATCGCATCCGCTGAGGCAAAAGAAGCAAAGCCAGGACTGATTCCTGGGCGAAAGAACCAAAAGCGTCCATATTCGCACGCGTCGGAGTCAGCGCCGTCAGTGTCGCTGTCGCGCCTCGGAATCAGCGCCGTTTGCGCACTGTCGCGCGTGCAACAGCACAAGACATGCCGCCTCGGCTGGTGGCGGCGTGGCCCACCTGCTAGGCCCGCGCGCAGCAGGCCGTGTCGGCCCGGAAGCGACAGCGGCAGCGGCGGCCGCCTCACCCGGTGGCAGCCGGGCCCACCTGGCGCGACCCGTTCCGTCGCGGCACGCTGCACTGTGCAGAAGCCGTTGTGCCCCGAGCGGCCGCCTCCTGCGGTGGCGGCGGGGCCCGCCGCCTCATGGCGTGGCGGCAGGTGACACGTGTCGCCTGCCGCCACTTGTGAGGGGGTCTCTTTTGTCAATTTCGTACGCAGGGGGTCTCTTTTAGCAATCCCAGTGGGCAGAGGGTCTCTTTCGACAAAAAATCGCTTTGATTTTTGCTGGAACCAACAATCTTTTTTTTCTTACCACTATCTTTTTGTTTTGCTGGGAATCGACACCAATTTTGCTTTCACTGGCTTCGATTTTTGCTGGAGCCAAGAATTTTTTTGCTACATTCAGCATCTCTTTTTCTGGAGCCAACGATTTTTTTGCTACATCCAGCATGTCTTTTTCTGAAACCAGTCGACCGTCGGTGCGAGAGAGCTGCAACCAGGTTGGAAAAATGTTACAACCGGTGCATAGATTTGCTACGGGCGACATTTTTATTTGCTGGAACTGGTAGTTGAGCGTCGGCGCGACGGAGCTGCATCCAGCAACGTAATTTGGTACATCTAGCATCTATTTTTGTTGGAAGCAACACCGGCATCAGATGGCATCGGAGTTACTATCACGAGCAGCTCGGGATGCTGGAACCGGCGGCCGAGGTTGCCATGACCACGTCGCCGACGCTACAAACAACCACATGATGCTTGGGAGTTGGGATGGCGACGTCTCTGTACTGCATCGGACGCAGCAGGCCTGCTTGCGACGAGGACAACCTGTTGAAGGACGGGAGTGGATGGCCGGCGAGCACGGGCAGCCGGGGCGACGAGCGTGGATGCACCGTTGGCCAGCAAACATGGGCAGCTAAGGACGAGCACCGGCAGGCGGCAGTGGCCAGCACGAAGTCCGCCATGGATGGGAGTTGCCGGTCAACGCAGAGCCTGATGCGAAGTGGAAAAGATGATGCGGGAATTAACGGTTGGAGGGTACCTAATCCTACGGCTGGGGGCCGACCGGCCGAAGGGAAGGCTATGGCTCGATCGTTCGACCAAGGTATATATATAGTGTTGAGTGGAGAATAAGTTACTCTTCACCCGAGTTAATCTTACGATCATTTCATAATTAAATTACGTTTGGAATTCAAATAGTTACATTTCTATTGATTCACTACGTAAAATTTGACATAAGAAAATAAAAATATAGGTTATAAGACAAGAAAATTTGCAGTTTATGTGTATTTTAGACTATGTTTTTATGTTTGTAATTTTACATAACATAAAATATTTTTTACGGCGAATATATATTTTCTTACGGTCTCTTTTTGCGTCGGAAATAAGACAAAACTTACGGAACGTAAAATTACGGTGCATTGATGGTAAAATAGAGGGGAGTGAAGAATAACTATTCCTCACCCAGGGTGACGAATAGCGCGACCTAGGGTAACTATTCCTCTTTTGTACTCCCACTCACAATGGATAAGGTTTAAAGATGTGGACGTGCTAATTAGTAAAAAAGACTAACAAATTTAGTTTGTATGCGTAGCTACTCCCTAAAAAGAAGGAACGGTGCATGCTAATCTATTTATCTAATCTGGTTGTTAGTTGTTCGACGGGTCTATACTACTCTGATCCTATTGTATTGAGTATTATACTTTTTTATTTCTGTAGATATGGGAGTATATGCTTCTGTCGTGAGATAGTATATACTCTATTTTTCTACAAGATAGTTTATACTACATTTTTTTAAGAAGTATATGCTTCTGTTTTATGAAAGTGCATATACCTGATCTTTTTTTAGGAAGTATATACTACATGTTGTGAGTAAGTGCGTGCAGCTTCATTTGTGAGGAAGTATATACTTAATATCTTATGGGAGAGTATGCAACACATCTTTTCTGAGGGAGTATATACTTTTTTTTTCTAAAAAAAGTATATACTACATCATCTCTGAGGAAAAATATGTCTTCGTTATACAAGAGAGTATATATTGCAAAATTGTGATTGAGTATATATGTTATTTTTGTATCCGAGAGTATATACCACATTATTTATCAATTATATACTTTTTTTATCAAAGAGTATATACTGTGTTATTAAGAAAAAAAATTAGTATGGTAAGCTCGCATAAGAATTTATTCACCAAAAAAGAGTATATGTATACACGTAAGAAGAAGTATGCACATGTTTGATCACTGGTAACAAAAATGGCTTGTTTGCAAAAGTGCAAAGAAACCTGCTATAGTCGTTCCATTCATACAGTACATGATAAAGCATTCATGTATATGCATCAGCGGTGGCTATGTGAACACGTTCAAGTTTGCGTCACGACATGTGCTTGATTACAGGAGGTCAGACCGCCATCGGCCGCTGTCATCTTTGCGCTGCACCCTTGGCCATCGATGCTACTGCTCGGTAGATATAACATTCATCACTTCCACAGCTCACAAAAAATGGCAAAAGGAAACCGCTTGCAGAAATCATGTAGGATAGATACAAAAAACAATTACTTCAGGTCAACACCTAGAGGATGGTCGGTGACCAAGAACATCATGTGTACCGTGGCCTCCGCCCTCCGCCCTCCGCCACTTATCCACAAGAAATACTGTTTGTTGTTGGGGAGATGGAGAAGTTGTCGTCAGAATGAAAGCTGGACCCCAACTGATAACACATGAACGTACCATAAAATGGATCATGCTCCTTTTGTATTACATCGGATCCTCTTTTGTGTTTCTCAAAAGATCTACAGCAGATTGAATACTAATTCTCAGAAGACTGGATCCAATCAATGAGAGGATGAACAACTGCCAATGGAGGCTGCTGCCGAGCGAGCTCCTTCTCTTGGAGGGTGATGTAGTCCGCCGCAGTCGCTGTCATGCCAGCCGTTGCCACTGTCGCCGCAGCCGTGCCAGCCGTCGCCGCTGCCGCCGCATGCCACAAATGAGATGACGGGATAGATGGATAAGGACTCAAATTGATAGGATGGTCCAACGATGCATATAAAAACACCTAGAAAATCAGAGCAATGAGTTTGGTCGTTTCGGCTGAATTTTTCCCACGTAATAAAGGAGACACACGCGCTATTCGTCACCCTGGTTGAGGAATAGTTATTCTTCACCCCCTCTATTTTACCATCAATGCACCGTAATTTTACATTCCGTAAGTTTTGTCTTATTTCTGACATAAAAAGAGACCGTAAGAAAATATATAATCGCCATAAAAAATATTTTATGTTATGTAAAATTACAAATGTAAAAACATAGTCTAAAATACACACAAACTATAAATTTTCTTGTCTTATGACCTATATTTTTATTTTCTTATGTCAAATTTTACGTAGTGAATCAATAGGAATGTAACTATTTGAATTCTAAACGTAATTTAATTACGAAGATGTTGTAGGTAACTAGTCGAACTGTATACCCAAAGTAAATTATGTATATACCTATCTATGTATATACCCGGCTAAAAATTTGAAATGTACGACAGACCGGAAATTGATAGTTTGACATAGATCAGTAGTACACCCGAATGTTTTCTGTACTTGTATATACCCGGCTATGTAAACCGTATGAAAATATTGTAGGTATCCAAGTATATGGACATACCTCAAATCATATATGTACGAAAATAAAATGTCCATGTATAAGTATATGAACATTTACATTGTTTAGTAGTATATAATCATGAGGCATTATTTTCAAGTTTTCCTCTCTCCTAATTATATACAAGGAAGGATGAAATGTATGTCATTTATTTTGCATGCCGGAAATATGTTACCATGCATGGCATGGGCTAATAATACCCATTTATGATTAGCGTTGTCATTGTTTCCAAATAAGTATACCCATTAATTTCAATATCCATATAACAACACGGATCTAAATGCAATCTAACGGTGCAGAGATAACAACACGGATAAGGACTCAAATTGATAGGATGGTCCAACGATGCATATAAAAACACCTAGAAAATCGGAGCAATGAGTTTGGTCGTTTCGGCTGAATTTTTCCCACGTAATAAAGGAGACACACGTGCTATTCGTCATCCTGGTTGAGAAATAGTTATTCTTCACCCTCCCTCTATTTTACCATCAATGCACCGTAATTTTACATTCCGTAAGTTTTGTCTTATTTCCGACATAAAAGAGACCGTAAAAAAATATATAATCGCCGTAAAAAAATATTTTATGTTATGTAAAATTACAAACGTAAAAACATAGTCTAAAATACACATAAACTACAAATTTTCTTGTCTTATAACCTATATTTTTATTTTCTTATGTCAAATTTTACATAGTGAATCAATAGGAATGTAACTATTTGAATTCTAAACGTAATTTAATTATGAAATGATCGTAAGATTACCTCGGGTGAAGAAATACTTATTCTGCACCCTGGATGATGAATAGTAATTTGACATAAGAAAATAAAAATATAGGTAATAAGACAAAAAAAATTGTAGTTTATGTGTATTTTAGACTATGTTTTTACGTTTGTAATTTTACATAACATAAAATATATTTTACGGCGATTATATATTTTCTTACGGTCTCTTTTTACGTCGGAAATAAGACAAAACTTACGGAACGTAAAATTACGGTGCATTAATGATAAAATAGAGAGGGTGAAGAATAACTATTCCTTAACCAGGGTGACGAATAGCGCGACCCTATATATATCGCTTCCTAAATAGAGAGGGTGAAGAATTTACATTACTATTCATCACCCAGGGTGCAGAATAAATTATTCTTCACCCGAGGTAATATTACGATCGTTTCCTAAATAAATTACGTTTACAATATAAATAGTTACATGCATATTGATTAAATATGTAAAATTTAGTATAAAAAAAGGTCATAAGACCAGAAAAATCATATTTTATGTACAGGTTACACTATGTTCTTACATTCGTAATTTTATGTAACATAAAATACTTTTTACGGCGAGTACATATTTTGTTACGTTCTCTTTTTATGTATGCAATAAGGCAAAATTTTCAAAACGTAAAAATACGTTGCATTGATGTCAAATTAGAGAGGGGATGAAGAATAACTATTCCTCACTCAGGATAACGAATAGCGCGACCATATATATATATATATGTATATATATGTATATATATATATATATATATATATAGAGAGAGAGAGAGAGAGAGAGAAGGAATCACGTAGAATGTTCGAGATGGTTCACCGGATAGCGCGGTAGTTTCAGCAGCGGGGTGTGCAACAATCTGAGTGCTAATAAGGGGGTGATCCATGGTTAGTTTTGTTTGGATTTGCAAAGCGGGCGAATGGCTGGACCGCCGAATGGTACTCGGTCGACTTGAGGAGTCAGCAGATGTTTGTTATGTACATTTCCTCCTGATTGGCGCATGATATGGGCGGGACCCGTCTGAATCCAATCGGTGTTGTATGCAGTCGGAGCTAAGCCAGTTGATCGAGTCGATATGTGCGTTTTAATGCTTGGGGTCATTTGTCGTGAGGGTATGCTTGCCTTTTCTACAATTTCGGTTGTCCGGCTGCCATGGTTTGGCCCTCTTTCTTTGCGAGTATCCGTCTGGCCGTGCCCTGCGGATGATAAAAATAAAAAGAGAAAAATATAATTTTTGTCTCTCAACTTTCGATGAAGTTCAGATTTTGTCCCTTAAATATGAAACCGGACAATTTTCACCTTTAACTCATATAAAACCGGACATGTTTCGTCCTCCCTCTTGATTTTGACTGGTTTCGGTGCTGACTCATCCCGGTTTTGACTGGTCTATGCTGACGTGGCAAGAAACCCCAATTGACCCCCCGATTCCTCTCTCTACGCGGCGTCTGCGGGCAGGGAGCACAGCGAGGAGCAAGCTGCTGCTGGTGGTGGTCTCCACGATGTGAGTGCGGCACCAGGAGAGGGGATCGCCGTGGCTCGACCTGCTCGTCGCTGGGGTGGAGCATGTAGCCGTCGTGGCCGGACTAGGGCACCTCGTGGCCGTGATGGTACCCGCTGGCTCGTCGCCGGCCTTCACGCGCGGGCCACCGCTTGGATCCAGCAGCGTGGCGGGGACCCCACGTACCGGCAGCGCCGCATCACTCCCATGCGCGTCTTCATGGTAAAACTCAGGCACGAGTAGAAATCGTGGTGGATGCTTGCGGCCGTGGAGTGGTGCAGGTCGTGGCCGTGTGTTCTTCAGGCATCCGGAGGAGTGGCCACCACGGACGGTCAAGGAGGAGCGCAGGGCTTGCTGGGGATGAGCCGGCGGTGGTGACCATGACAGCCGGTGGTGGCTGCAGGCGTCGGTAGAAGATGTGGCGGGTGACAGCAGGTTGCGCAGCACGGTCAGTCGGGTGACTTGAGTGGAGCTCGTGCAGAAGGAGCAGAGGAGTGAAGGAGAAGGTAAGGAGGCGCAGGCGGCTCGGCCGAGGGCCGGCCGGTGACGTGCACGAGGAGGCATGAAGGTGTCCAGGCGTGGTGGCCAGCAGGTCGTTGTGTACGCGGCCAGAAGCGCGGAGTTACTTGACGGCTTGGACGGCGTGTTTAGCGGCCAGCAAGGCAGCCGACAGTGGCTGGTAGTTAGCAGGGCCACCAATGGTGGCGGCGCTGGCTCGTAGACTAACAACCACGCTCGGTTGTGGCATGGTGCAGCGATGCACATCAACTGTTTGATGAAACGTCTACACCGGAGATGGATGAAAAGAAATAGAAATATTGCCATGTGGACATGACCCGGGCCAATACCATGCTGAGTCAGTATAGATGCTGCTTTAGTCGAGTCGGGGACCAAAGTTGTCCGGTTTTAAGAGTTGAGGGTGCAAGTTAGCCGGTTTCATAGTTGAGGAACTAAATGTAGACTTCATCAAGAATTGAGGGATGAAAAGTATACTTTTCTCAAATAAAAATAATATTTCAACATTGTAACAAGTTCAACCAAATGTTTGCGTGCGTACGCAGGTATGGGTTATATGATTTCATACCCGTACCTGCTCTAGACTCGATGGATTTGACACTCCATTTCACATACTTATAGGTAATTTTTTGGTCCCGTGACCTTATCATAATAGGATTTTTACTCGCGAACAAATTGAAAGTTATCCTACCAGTGCTCATCTCTGAAGAGCAGAGTGCATTCGTTCCGGGCCGTCTCATTACGGACAATGTTTTAGTAGCTTATAAATGTGTTCATGCTATTCGGACTAGAAAGAGGAGGAAATGTTTATGTGCGGTGAAGCTGGATATGATGAAGGGTGGAGTGGATTTTTTTGGAAAGGCTGATGGCTCAGTTTAGATTCGATCAAGTGTGGATTGGCATGATTATGAGATGTGTCGCATCAGCTCGATTCTCCGTCAAGCTTAATGGGGGCTGCTCCAGGAGGTTCACACCCTCGCGTGGATTAAGACAAGGCGACCCGCTCTCACCGTATTTATTCCTTTTTTGTGTGGAGGGGTTCTCGGCCTTGTTGAAAAGAGCACAGGAGGAACAGAGGATTAAGGGCGCATTTGTTGTTTGCTGATGACAGCATTGTTTTTCTCGAAGGTTCAGCGGAGAGCATGGCTGCGCTAAAGGAAATTTTGTTGACATATGAGGAGGCCTCGGGGCAGCGTGTGAATATGCAAAAGTCCTCCATTTTCTTCGGTAAGGGATGCAATGATGAGATCAAAAATGAGCTAAAGGAGGCGGTTGGCATTGAAAGTGAGGCGCTAAGTGAGCGATACCTTGGTCTGCCAACACTGGTTGGGCGATCTAAGGAAGGTACTTTTACGTATGTCACTGAAAGCGCTAAGGGTAAGGTGACAGGGTGGAAGGGATAGGGTCTGTCCAAGGCTGCAAGGGAAGTTCTTGTTAAATCGGGGTTACAATCAACACCAACTTTTACGATGAGTTGCTTTCATCTCACAAAGAAGATACACCGAAACCTGACATCCATCTCTTTAAAATTCTGGTGGGGGGCAACGAATGGTGAAAGAAAGGTGCATTGGATCTCGTGGGAAAAGATGTGCAATGCCAAGAGGGAAGGGGCCTTGGTTTTAGAAATCCAGAGGGCTTCAACATAGCACTTTTGGCCAAGCAAGCATGGAGGATCCTCACTAATCCCTCCTCTCTGTGTGCTAGGGTGTTGAAAGCCAGATACTTCAAAGATGACACGATCCTGAGTGCTACTTGTCCGTCTAACCCGTCGTACACGTTCAGAAGCATTTTGTATGGGAGGGATCTCCTTCGTGAGGGGCTCGTGTGGAGGGTGGGTGATGGTTCAAGGATCAATATCCACCACGACAATTGGATTCCAAGGGAAGGCTGCTTGAGACCACTGGGTCAAGTTTACGTACATGGGGTGACGAAGGTGGCCGATCTGCTGGATCAGAGTGGGGCGGCTTGGGATTTACATAAACTTGAAGACATGTTTTCAGAATCAGATGTTCATGACATTATGCAAATAGCTGTGGGAGGACCGGAACGGAAGACTATCCGGCTTGGAACTTTACAAAGAACGGCGCCTTTAATGTGAAGTCATCATATCATCTTTGGATGTCGAAGAGGAAGGCGAGGACAGGCCAGCAGGAGTCTTCAAATTCGGTATTACTGCACAAGGGGTATATGGCGATGTGGAGTACGAGTGCTCCGCCGAAGGCAAAAATCCATATGTGGCGTATGATCAGAAACGGACTAGCTGTAGGATCGGGGCTTCACCGGAGACGGATCAAACCGGGGGTTTTTTGTGTTGCATGCGGAAGGGAAGAGACCATGATCCATCGGTTTTGGGCATGTCAGCATTCAGCACAGTTCTGGCAGTTTTTGCGCTCGGAAAAAGGTATCGCGGTGGCAGCCCCGCCGTGTCAGATAGATACCCAGGGTGCATTGGCGCGTTGGCTACTTGGCTGGTTCTCTGGAGCGTCCGAGGAAGAGAAAGAAGCGATGATCCAAGCTACTTATGGCCTATGGTTAGCAAGAAATGAGACGAGGGACGGGAAAAGGCTGGACTCGCCACATGCGGTAATGGAATCAGTGTACTCACACATGCTTGAGTGGACCAACTCACACCCCCCAACGGTTAGGGCACAAGGCCCGAGGATAATTCAGCGCTGGTCTGTACCGGATGTGGGGTGGGTCAAGATTAACACTGATGGTGCAACCTCAAGAGTGGGAGACAAGGCAGGAGGGGGGCAGTGATGCGAGATCACAACGGAGCTTTTTTGGCTGCACTGTGTCATGTATTCCCACACATCGAGGACCCCGAAGCTGCGGAAGTTCTAGCATGCAGGAGAGCATTACAGGTAGCGGACGATATGGGGATGCAGAATATACATCTAGAGTTGGATAGCTTGAAGGTGGTTCAGATGATCCAACAAGAGGGTACAAACTACTCGGCGGTGAGTCCCTGGATTCAGGAAATTAAGCAGATGTTGGAGGGGAAGCAAGGTGCCAAGGTGTCATGGGTTCGTCGTTCAGCGAATGTCGCCGCGTATAAGTTGGCTAGAGTAGATGTAGGTGATAATTTATGTAATGTGTGGATGGGGGTTCTTCCTGACTGTATTTTGGGTGTAATTTCGGATGACATTCCGAGCTTTGCGGAGACCTAAATAAAGCGGCGGCATTAACCCTAAAAAAGGGATTTTTACCCGCGGGATACATATAATGGGCACGTCTAGTGCTGGTGTTGCTACGCTGCCGGATCAGTACGGTTAAGCCCGAGAACTAGAACAATGAGCATAGGGAGCTCCATTGTTGTTTATGCTCGAGTGACTGTTTCTCTGTGCATACGTCTTTATATATATATATATATATATATATATATATATATATATATATATATATATATATATATATGTGTGTGTGTGTGTGTGTGTGTGTGTGTGTGTGTGTGTGTGTGGACCATTTAGCGACGATTTCAAACACCGGAGCAAGCCGAAGACATGCCGCCGTCATCGACCATCTGTCACCGGAGCCAGGCAAACTTTATTGTAGTAAACAGTTGGGAAGTCATGCCAAGGCCTCGTAGGACCAACGCACCAGAGAAGCAAGCATCGCCCGTGAAGTCTTAGATCCGATGGAACAAACCTGTAAATACCCAAACAAAGACGACGAATGCAGACCGGATCCAAACAGATCCACACAGAAGGATCCATAAATGTTCATGATTCCATAAAATGTTCACAAATTCGTAAATTTTCATGATTATAAAAATTATTCAGGATTTTCAAAGATTTACACAAATGAGATAAAATAAAAATAATGGAATAAGAGGACAACAAAGAAAGGAAAATAGAAAATTAAAAAGAAAAGTAAATAGAAAAAGAAAATGAAAACGTTAAAAGAAAGAAAAACCCAGAAAAAACAAAAAAAAGGGAAAAACTGATTTTTGAAGGTTCTAGAATCTTGCCTAAACTGATGGAAAATAACCATAATGATACGTGTTTTTTAGATCAACCATAATGGTACGTCTAATGACGCTATCCCGCGATCTATGCGCCAAATGGCAATTCCTATTTCCCGCTTCGCGTGATTGTTTCGCTCGCTGTTATTTCTTCCGTTGGTTTTTTTTCTTCTTACACGTTCTCGTTTTCCCCTGTTTTCTTTTCTGGTTTTGTTTCTGTTTTTCGTTTTTCTGATCGGAATTTGTAAATTCCGAACGTTCTGGATATAGCGATAGATCCGAACGACTTAGCTGCCGTCGGATCAGAATCGAACGATCGCCGGATATCTTTGTAAATGCTTTTTTTCCCTACTATTCCCGCACGTTCCCGCGATCTCCGGACGTCCCAACCGGCAGTAGGGCAATCAGATCCGATTTCTTCTCCCGCTATGCCTGCACGTCCCAAACAAGAAGGCGCGAATTTTTGGCAGTTGCATTTTTTAATCTCGGGAAAAGAGATGCAAATACGCCTAGGGGATTCTAACCTAGGACGTGATGGCTGAAATGCTCCTAGTAATCAATCTAGTAACCATGTATGCAGGCCTCAGATAGTGTCTAATTACATGTTAAACGACTTTTGTACTTTGGTGTTCAGGTACACTTCATATTTTTTGCAGATCTTGTCACATGGTTCTGCTCCCGTTGTTCTTTTTTTTCAGTTTTTTTCTTTCTTAAAAACTATGGAGGTCCTTCCCTTCACCAAAAAAGTTAGAGGTGTGAGTCGAACTTGCAACTTTAACAGGAACACTAGACCCGATAACTTCTGTGCCAAAAGCATGATAATTTACGCAGAACGGCGCTGATAATTTTCATACAAACAACACGGTAACTTTTGACCGAGGGAAATAATTATTGAAAAAATACCCCCGATAACTTCTGCGCAAATAGCACGATAATTTACGCACAGCGGAGCTGATAACCTATGTACAAATACCACGGTAATTTTGACCGACGAAAAAGAATTTGTTGAAAACATACATCCCTTGGTAATTTATGTGTAAATAACATGGTAATTTCCGCATACTAATAACTTAGGTACAAATACCGCGGTAACTTCGACCCGAAGGAAAACGTTGTTAAAAATGTACCCCAGTAACTTTTGTGTAAATAATGTGGTGATAACGCATCACGGACATGATAATTTAGGAACAAACACCGCAATAACTTGGTCCCCGAGGAAATATTGTTTGAAAACCATAACCTCAATATTTTTTGCGTAAATATCATGGTAATATAAGCATTGCATACCTGATAGCTAAGGCAAATATACCTCTGGTACTTTCCGTGCAAATGACATGGTATTGTACACACACCAAAGTTGACAACTCACTATAAATCCCACGGTAACTTTTAGCCCCGGGATAAAAGTTTGTTGAAAAATATATCCTCATAACTTGTGTGTAAATATCATGATTATATACATACAACAGAGCTGATAACTTACTCAATCCATGCGTGGTAACTTTCTAACCGGGGAAAAAGTTGTTCAAAATACCTTCCAATAACTCATGTATAAACAACATGATAATAAACGCACGTGAGAGCTGATAACTCATATACAAACATTGTGTTAAATTTTTAACCGAGGAGGATGAAAATTGTTGAAAAACATACCCCGATAATTTTTATGCAACATGGTAATATACACATAACAAATGATAATTCACTACAAACACCACAAACTTTTGAACCGGAGATAAAAGTTGTTTGATAAAACAAACCCCGATAACTTCTATGTAAATGGCATGGTAACTTACGAATGGTAGACGTGATAACTTACATAGCCGAGACATGATAACTTTTTGACACAAAAAAATCATAGAACATATCAACATGGGATCTAGTTTCGAAGATCTCGTCGAGACAGATTTTTTATGTGAAGACGATTTTTCAATCGAGCAACGATTTGAGCTACAAAATATTTTGAATTTTTGAGTTCAATAGATTTTTTGTATTTTTTAGTTCAATGGAATTTTGTTTACAAGGTCATTAGAACTTTTTTCCTCTGATGCATGAACCCATGTGCATGTCAAGAGAACATTAGAAAAAAAAATGATGCCCGGTAACTTATGTGTAAATAACATAATAACTTATGGGCAACTCACATGGTAACTTGCGTAGCACGCATGTGGTAACTTTTACCTGAAAAAAAAAGTCGTTGAAACATACCAACTTGGGATCTAGTTTCGAAGATCTCGTCGCGACGAATTTTTTACGTGGAAACAAATTTTTAATCGGAGCAACGGTATAAGCTACAAAACATTTTAAAATTTGAATTTCAATAGAATCTTTGATGACATCAGCCTTTTTGTCTCACATGCATGCATACTCAAAGCAACTACACAATGCACGATGAGAGAAAGACAGCTCGTGCGGAGGTGGAGGGGGTGGGATTAGTGATCCCAGGAATTGTTCGTGCCTATTGCTTAAAAATATAATGTTTGGTATATATCGCAGTCCTTTTCTGATTTGGTTCCTTTTTCCTTTTTGGGTTTTGGTTCGTTTTTCCATTTATTTTTTTCTATGTATTACAAAAAAATTCACTGCATATTAAAAAATTCAGCATATATTAAAGAAATTTGTTCAGTGTATATTACACAAATGTACAACGTGTATTAGAAAACTGTTCAACGTATATTACAAAATGTTCACAGCGTATTCGAAAATTGTTCAATGCATATATTGATATTTCCTCAAAAAAGTTCATCGTATATTAGGAAAATGTTGAACGTACTTTTACAAAATGGTCAATGTGTATTTTTCGGAACTTTTCAAAAGAAGTTCGATACATAAACGATGGCACCACGAGTCTATCACTGGAACTCGCAAGTTCGATTGATTAGTTGCGCTCGATCACAAGAAGGAGGTCGCGAGTTCTCGCTCGCGCAACACTTAGTGGGATTTTTGCCCACGCCTCTTGATTGATAGCTCCAAATGGGCCAGCCTATTCATGACTACCTTCAACGAAGCCTCTACAATTTGCCGCCCGCAAGCGGCAAAAAAGAGCTCTCGCGTCAAATAACAATCGCCTTACGTGATCCTCTCTCTCTCTCTCTCTCTCTCTCTCTCTCTCTCGTCTGCAAGGCAAGGCCTGGTCGTGCACATCATGGCTCCAAAATCTAGCGGCGAGGATTGGATAGGTTCGAGTCTACCCTCCAAAATCGTGAATATATTTTTTACTACTATAAGCATCGACAGGCCCAACCAATGAAGGCTGGCGTGAGGCCACGGGCAGATAGCAGGCGCACCCGCACGACGCACACTCTCTCGACGACCTAGCGACCGGAAGGCCGGAGGAGGCGGAGGCGCGGAGCTTGCCACCCCACCGGCCGCCGGACGCCGCCACACCACGCAAACCTTGGCATCCCGCTGGTCGCCGCCACACTATCCGAGCTCCGATCTCGCCGCCAACCAGGGAGCCGGCACGAGTAGGCAGACAGCTCACAGCCGTCGCATGTCGGCCGTCGCCCAGGCCTTGGGAGCTTGCCAGGGATCCAGGCCCAGGGAGGACCTCTGAGGCTCTCCTACCACAGTTGCCATAGATTCTTCTCTCTCTGTCTAATTTCTTCTCTGTCCTTGGCATTGACAAACTTATTCAGTGTTGTAGACTCTGGCTATGTGTCGGTGTTGTGTTGTCAAATGTCAATCATATGTTTGGTGTAGGCTTTAGCTAGTTTATTCTAGTCGGTAGCTACTAGCTAGTTCTAGTTATAATAAGTTTACCAACTAATTTCTATCCTTGTTATTATTTGTAGAAATGAAGATAATGAAGACTTTGCATAGTTGGTTTGCAAGCCGTTTAAAATTTGATGTTTTTCAAAATATCCAGAAAAAATCTAGCTAGTAAATAGTATTACTTGATGTGACCATAGAGAGTGCTATTCCATATACATTGCAGGTTGGCTCTATTTGTATGGAAGTGCCAGAGGCTGAACCAGAGAAGCAAAAGATCAACAGTTTGTCTAATTCACATCTAGAACTCACATTCAGAACACCATGCAGCAATTATATTGATTGCGCGTGCGGAGTATGTGGACGTGAAGATCGAAGCCCCAAACCAACATGAGATATATTTCCTTGCAACATAATTTGTTTCTTTAGATTTCCTTGCGTGAGCAATTACTTGTAGGAGTCCGACCCATGTTGGTTCAGCCAAGTTACGTACTAGTAGTACTAGTTTGGAATCTATAGTGATCAGCGCTGCCGGATTTTTAATTAGTTTTTTTTTGAGGGAAGGCCATCATGGCAAGCTTTATTGAATTGTAGAACACTTACATCGTCCACGAGCTTACTGACAATGACATCAGGTGGCTCGTTTAACCAACTGAGATTCGACTTATTACAAAAGGAGAAGTTAGCTAGCACATGCGCCGCTTGATTACAAGAACGAATACAATGCTTAAAAATGACCTTCCCAATCGACGTACTAATATCAACGCATTCCGCGAAGAGAGCCGCAGCTTCATCCCACCATCTTTCTTGGCCATTGCAGAAGTTAATTACCTGAAGAGAATCTGATTCCACTTCAATCTGGTTTAGTCCTAGAGAGTTGGCAAAGAATAGCCCATCCCTCATGGCCATCGCCTCCATTGTAATCGCATCCGCTGCCACCGATACAAAATTGCATTGCGCGGCAATGAAGTTTCCATAAATATCCCTCATAACAGCCGCAGTTGCCCCACTCCCTTCATCTGGAAAAAAAGCTGCATCAACATTTAGTTTTGTATATCTTTTTGGTCTATTTGAGGCCGGTTTGCTCAGGTGGGGTTGCGCCTATATAACAGGCAGGCTTTGGCCTTTGTACGGGAGTTTATTTGGAGTTGAGAAAAGTATCTTGTTTGGGTATGCCAAATACCTGCGTTTGTTTGCTGATCTTTGAGAGATTTATTTGCTGCTACGCGCGCGGTTTGATCTGTTCGTAAGTTTTATTCTTTGGTTTTCTTGCTTATTGCTTGATCTGAAAAACTGATCTGCTAGTTCGCCGTCTATTTCTGCTATTACGAGAATTGTTCGTCGTGGTTCGTCGCTGATCTTCTTGTACCGTGAAAGATTGGGCGAATGAACGACTAGCCATCTAGTCGGGTTGTATCAAGTGGTATCAGAGTAAGGTTTGTCACGGTACAATTTTTGTTCTCTGGTTTTTTGAATTGATCTACTTGAGTTGCTGCAATGGTGAATTCACAGAAATCAAATTCAAGTGTGCACGGTGCACATGAAGGAAATGCAGAAGACGAGCTGCCCTTGCCCACCTATGATCAGAGTATTGCACCGGCTATTGTGCTAGGATTGGAGGCAACTCGTGACTATGTGCTCAATTGAGTGGGGAGACGCATCGACAAGGTTGAGGAAAGTCTAGGAAAAAAGATTGCTGATTTGACTGAGGCCGTTCATCGATTGAGACCACGTTCACCACCTAGTGATGGGTCTGCTGCATTGCGTCGTCATCGGCAATTATCTGGACAACGGGTAGGCGAACAAGTTCGCAACAATGGTGAGCATCAAGACCATCATTCTGAGGGGGCTGGAAGTTATTATGAGCCTGTGCGGCATGCTTATAACCATCATGAAGGTGGCCTACACCATGGGGGAGGACATGAACGTCCGCCGCGCGCCTACGAAGATGATGGTATTGGAAGAATAAAAATTTCCATACCGTCGTTTAACGGCAAAGACAACCCGGATGATTATTTGGAGTAGGAGATGCATGTGGATCAGATTATCGATGGACAGCGGTACATCGAGGAGAAAAAGGTTCGTGCTGCATCTATTGAGTTCACGGGCAATGCTTTAATATGGTGGAACCAACTATGTCGCGCGGGAGGACGTCTGGAGTCTGGAATCAGATGAAGAGTATTATGAAGAGACGCTTTGTTCCGGGACACTTCACTAGGACCTTGTACACACGCTTGCAGCAGCTTTGACAAGGTAACTCTAGTGTTGAGGAGTACTATAAGAAGATGGAAATATTATTGATTCGTACAGGGGTAGAGGAGTAAGAAGAGGCTACAATGGCACGGTTCATGCATGGTCTGAAATCAGAGATACGAGATCGTGTCGATATGGTAGAATATAATGGATTATAGGGGTTATTACACCATGCCATTCGAGCAGAGCAGCAAGTAAAGCGTCGTGGTGGTCATGATAATTTATCAAACTCGATGCGCCGTAATTTTCAGCGAGAAGGTGGTGGTAATAGTGGTTTCAAATCAGATTCTAAGTCGGCTACGAAGGAAGTAACTCAATCCAAGGTTGAATCGTCTCGTGCTTCTAACTCTCGTGCGAGTGATATTGTGTGGTTCAGGTGTGGTGGCAGGGGGCATAAGAAGTTTGAGTGTCCTAATGAGAGGAGAATGGATATTTTGCTAAATAATTCAAACTTTTGTTCCCCGCAAGGGGTAACCCTTCGATAATTTGCGAACGCGCAGCCCCCCCCCCCCCCTCCCCCCCGCCACACACACACACACCCACCCACCCTCCCTCCCTCCTCCACGCATGATTTGGCCGACCTATGTGCGGGCACGTGGCGCCCCTATTTTTTTTCCTCTTCTTCCATTGTTTTTCCTTTTACTTAGTAATTTTACTTTACAATTGTTAAGAATCTCCTAATCGAAAAAAATGAGGGGATTCAAAAAAATTCTTCATTTCAAAAAAAAAATCTTGAATTTGCAATATGCTCAGAAAAGCAAAAAACTAATGATGAATTTAAAAAACTGTTGAGAATTTCATAAAATGTTCATGATTCAAACAATGTTAACTTCAAAATATATGAAAATGTTCACAATTTTTAAAGAAATTCCCAAATCTCTAAAAAGTTCATCGATTCAAAAAATATTGGCTGATTCAAATTTTATTCATGAATTCCAAAAAAGTTGTTAAATTTCGAAAAATTTAATCTTATTCATAAAAATCTGCATCAAGTAAAACAAATGTTCAGGGAGTTTCAACAAATGCTCCTGAATTTGTATAAAATATTTGGGAATTAAAAAAAACAAGATTTAAAAAATGTTCACGAATTTGTAAAAATGTTCAAAAATTATATAAAAAAAGTGCACGATCCATAAAAAGTTCACCAATTCAGAAAGTGTTAATGACTGTAAAAAATATTCACGAATTTGAAAGATGTTCACAAAATGAAGAAGTAAATGAACGAAAGAAAAAAGATAGAAAAGGTAGAAATAAAAGAAAAATGAAAAATAATAAGAAAACGGACATGAAAAAAAAGTTAAATGGAAATTGAAATTAAAATTAAAATAAAATATAAAAATGGAAGGAAATCAGAAAATAAAAAAGATAAAAGATAGGAAAACCCAGAAGAAAAAAACAAAGGAAATGAGAAAAAAACTGGTACTGAAAACAGTGTGATAAAAACCGTGCTGGGCCCACTCATACAGAGAACGTGGCTCGAAGAGGGTTCTAGAATCATTCCAGGCTCGCTGCGTGAAATAACATTTTTCATGTGTAAAGCAGCACCCTTGTGCGCTTCTGGGCTGGCCAGTGCATCTACATTTTGTAAAGGTTTTAGCGGGGTTTTGTGTGTGTTTTCTCTGTCGGTCTGATATGCCTTCTTTCCTTTCTAATTTTCTTCATTTTTTATTTTCATTTCTTTTTCCCTAATTAAGTATGTTTTGTTTTCCAAAAAATTTCCTTCACTATTTTTTTACTTTTTCTCATTTTAAATTCATGAACGAGCTTTAAATCTGTGAACATTATTAAAATCATTGGATAGTTTTAAGACTTCGTAATAAATTAAATTTAATAATAATATTTAAAATTTCTATTTTAAAAATCAGGAATATTATTAAATTCAAGAAGATTTTCAAATTCGTGAACATCTTTCAAAAATTATTGCACTTTATAAAAAGTTCATGAATGTTATACATTCTAATGCTTAATTAGTTCACATTTTAAAATACTATAGGGCCATTTGGATCGAAGCCATGGTCTGCCCAGCCAAAATATTGGTGTTGACCAAGGCCTGGGGTTATGTTTGGATGGGCTCCAAATATTTGGCACAGCCCAGGCCGCCTGCACTCATCTCGTCTGTTTTTACGCCAAATCGTTGGCGAAACCTCGGCTAGCAAATCAGTCGCCAACTTTTTGGTATGCCCACGATTTGGCTGAGTGAACATGGGTAGCAACCAAACAACCCCTACTTCTTTTGTTTCGTTTTATAAGATGTACTTCCTCCTTTTTTCATAAAATTGTGGGATTTAGTTTTCTATGTTTTTTCTTCATATTAAAATGAGTATTGTATAATCAAGATGTAACAAGCTAATCTATGTAGAGCCACTTATGATTAGCGGCTTCATGTGCTAATACATAAAGCTTATAGAAACACCTCTAAACCTTTTTCTTGGTACGTGATAGGTGTTAGAGCATATTTCTCCCTAAGTGGTTTTGGTGATTGATGATAATGTGTTCGCGGACTAATCGTGTGCATTGAGCATTCCAGACTATCAAGCAATTGGAACAAGACGATTCGTGCCCTTCGGAGTTTCAAGTGAAGACGGTTTTCTTTCATGCGTTTCTTTTTGGTAGACGTGAGTCGTAGGGAAAACCGTACTATCAAGAGGGGGTCCGCATCGGAAAGGTTTGAGTGGAATCAACACGTACACACTCATATTGCACCAATCGCCACTTTCCGCCTCTTTGGAGTTGTCCTTCTTGTGTGTTGTAGAAGTGGTGGAGTGCTGCAAGCGGTAGTACCGCGGGCAGCAGCGGTAGTACCGCTGCTAGTCCCGCTCGTACTACCGCTCGTGGTTGGGGCCTTGATTTTTCGTCTCGGGTTTTATGGTAGTGCCTCCGGGTCTCTACCGTGCTACCTGTTTGCCCCTAGAGAATAAGCGGAAGTAGGACCGGTAGTAGAGGTGGTAGTGCCGCCCTTGCCACCGCTGCTACTACCGCCCGTTTCTCTGTTCTCCCCTATTTCTTCACTCTACGATGCTTCCTGTAGAAAGCGGTCGCTCCTGGAGCGGTAGTATCGCTTGGTTGCGGGTAGAGCAGTGCATAACGGTTGGATTTGTCCCCCGCTATAAAAGGGGGTCTTCTTCCTCAAGAAGACCTACCTCTTCCTTCCCCAATCTTCATTGTTGCTCCAAAGCTCATTTTCACCCGATCTCTCTCCTAGCCAATCAAACTTGTTGATTTTCTAGGGATTGGTTGAGAAGGCCCCGATCTATATTTCCACCAAGAGAAATTTGATTTCCCCCACTAATCCCTTGCGGATCTTGTTACTCTTGGGTGTTTGAGCACCCTAGATGGTTGAGGTCACCTTGGAGCCATATTTCATTGTGGTGAAGCTTTGTGGTGTTGTTGGGAGCCTCCAATTAAGTTATGGAGATTGCCCCAACCTTGTTTGTAAAGGTTCGGTCGCCGCCTTCAAGGGCACCACTAGTGGAATCACGGCATCTCGCATTGTGTGAGGGCGTGAGGAGAATACGGTGACCCTAGTGGCTTCTTGGGGAGCATTGTGCCTCCACACCACTCCAACAGAGATGTACTTCCTCTCAAAGGGAAGGAATTTCGGTAACACATCCTTGTCTCCTCCGGCTCCACTTGTGGTTATTTCTTACCTTTACTTTGTGCAAGCTTTACTTGTCTTGTATCCTTTGCTTGCACTTGTTGTAGTTGTTCTTAGCATCATATAGGTTGCTCACCTAGTTGCACATCTAGACAACCTATTCATTGGTAAACCTAATTTGTGAAGAAAAGCTAAAAATTGGTAGTTGTCTATTCACCCCCCCCTAGTCAACCATATCGATCCTTTCAATAGGGATGGAAAAAAATAGCTTGGTCATTAAATTTGTGGCCCGCGCCTTAATGAAGTAAATCAATCACTGATTTTAGCTTGTTAAGCTCGACAATATTAATGAACGATCTAACAAATTTGATGAGCAGATCATTAAGCCCGTCGATGCAATGCATCATCGTCGATGCAATGCATCATCGTGAATCCTAGTGGTTGCAGTGACCTTAGTATATCTCAGGTCCTGGGTTTGACTCCTGATGGGAGCGGATTTAAAGAGGGTTGGTCAAAAAATTCTGTAATGAAGGATTGTAGGGCTATTATTGCCCTCCAGTAAATAAAAAAACAATGCAGTGCACCATAGATTATTACCCTAAGTGGCAACATTTCATGGTAGCCTAACCCATCTATTCAATATAATCAACCATAGTGTTTAGTTAGTTCCAGAAACTGGAATTTGATTTGTGACAAAATATTTAAGAATTTGATGTCTGCTAGAAGCTTGTGGTAATATATGTCAATGAGCACTCTTGAGGTTATGAACTTCAAGTGAACTGAGCCGAACAGAAGATGATTTTTCACTCGTTAAGGTTATCGAGCTTAGATACACTAGTAGAAAACAGGGCTTTGGTCCAGGCCGGGTCAGCCCATTAGTCCCGGTTCAGTCCAGAACCGGGACCAATGTGGGCATTGGTCCCGGTTCGTGAGCCCAGGGGGCCGGCCGGGCCACATGGGCCATTGGTCCCGGTTCATCTGGACCTTTTGGTCCCGGTTGGTGGGATGAACCGGGACCAATGGGCCTCGCTCCTGGCCCACCACCATTGGTCCCGGTTGGTGGCTTGAACTGGGACCAAAGACTCCCCTTTAGTCCCGGCTCATGCCACCAACCGGGACCAATGAGGTGCCTATATATACCCCTCGCTCGCGAGCAGAGCACCCCAGTGCTCTGTTTTTCTCTGGCCGAGGGGGAGAGGGCTTGGTGGCGCTCTAGCTCACCTCCTATGCACACAAGGTGTTCAATGGAATGCCCGAGCCACACTACTTAAGCTTTCTCCTCTCCAAGCTCGACCTCCAAGCTCCATTTTCCATAATATTTGTCTAGGTTTAGCGGTCCGTCACGCCCCGTCCCCGTCTTCACCGCTGTCGATCACCCGCGCCGAGCTCATCGCCGGCACCACCGTGGTGAGCCTCTTGTTTTATCTTCTTTCTGAAAGGAAAAATATTCTTACTTGCACGTTTACATAGATACTTGTATTATATTCTTACTTTTATTATTGCATCTTATATAGTGCGATGGTATTGGTATCCGCCCCCGTCGGCCCTCGTCCTGTCTATGATTCGGATGTGGTATATATATTATCTTTATAACTATTGGTTCATTTATTGTTTATGAAAATTATGCCGACCAACGTGACATAGATTTTATTTATGTAGGATGTATGTGAATCGGAAATGCCAACCGACCCTATTGTCGAGAGGTTAAATTTAGTTGAAGAAGAAAACAATTTGTTGAAGGAAAAAATAAAAAAAATTGAGGAGGAGAAGATGTTGGAGTTGCATGTTGCGGATGTCGTCGATGATCACAAGATCAAGGTGGATGCAATGCGCTTGAAGATTAGAAAGATTAGAAAATATGCCATTCATACCGAGGCTTGGTATCATTATGCCATTGGATCAATTGTTACCTTGGTTGCGATTATGATCGCATTTGTTTTCGCATTGAAATGTTTTACATAGTTTCAATGTATGGTTTAATTAATTAGATGCTCTGGAGAGCTATATGTTGTTAGATGAGAACTATGTATGCACTTTGGTTTTAATGTGATGATGAACTTCTATTAATTTAGACACTTAATTATATATAATGCACGCAGATGAACCGGCAATGGATGTACGGTGACAGACACACCCGCGAGTACATTAAGGGCGTGCATGAGTTTCTCAAAGCGGCTGAGGCAAACAAGCAGAATGGTTTTATGTGTTGTCCATGCACTGTTTGTGGGAATACGAGGTCTTACTCTAACCGGAAAATCCTTCACTCCCACCTGCTTTACAAGGGTTTCATGCCACACTATAATGTTTGGACGAGGCACGGAGAAATAGGGGTTATGATGGAAGACGGCAAAGAAGAAGAGTACGATGACAACTATGTGCCCCCTGAATACGGTGATGCTGCAACGGGGGGAGCTGGTGAAGATCAAGAGGAACCAGACGATGTGCCCAATGATGCTGCAACGGGTGAAGCTGCTGAAGATCAAGAGGAACCAGACGATGTGCCCGATGATTGTGATCTCCGCCGGGTCATTGTCGATGCAAGGACGCAATGCGAAAGTGAAAAGGAGAAGCTGAAGTTCGATCGCATGTTAGAGGATCACAAAAAAGGGTTGTACCCCAATTGCGAAGATGGCAACACAAAGCTCGGTACCGTACTGGAATTGCTGCAGTGGAAGGCAGAGAATGTTGTGGCTGACAAAGGATTTGAGAAGCTACTGAAAATATTGAAGAAGAAGCTTCCAAAGGATAACGAATTGCCCGACAGTACATACGCAACAAAGAAGGTCGTATGCCCTCTAGGATTGGAGGTGGAGAAGATACATGCATGCCCTAATGACGGCATCCTCTACCGCGGTGCATACAAGGATCTGAACGCATGCCCGGTATGCGGTGCATTGCGGTATAAGATCAGACGAGATGACCCTGCTGATGTTGACGGCGAGCCCCCCAGGAAGAGGGTTCCTGCGAACGTGATGTGGTATGCTCCTATAATACCATGGTTGAAACGTCTGATCAGAAACGAAGAGCATGCCAAGTTGATGCGATGGCACAGTGAGGACCGAAAGAAAGATGGGAAGTTGAGAGCACCCGCTGACGGGTCGCAGTGGAGAAAAATCGAGAGAAAGTACTGGGATGAGTTTGCAAAGGACCCAAGGAATGTATGGTTTGCTTTAAGCGCGGATGGCATTAATCCTTTCGGGGAGCAGAGCAGCAATCACAACACCTGGCCCGTGACTCTATGTATGTATAACCTTCCTCCTTGGATGTGCATGAAGCGGAAGTTCATTATGATGCCAGTTCTCATCCAAGGCCCTAAGCAACCCGGCAACGAAATTGATGTGTACCTAAGGCCATTAGTTGAAGAACTTTTACAGCTGTGGAATGGAAACGGTGTACGTACGTGGGATGAGCACAGACAGGAGGAATTTAACCTTAAGGCGTTGCTATTCGTGACCATCAACGATTGGCCCGCTCTCAGTAACCTTTCAGGACAGACAAACAAAGGATACCACGCATGCACGCACTGTTTAGATGACACTGAAAGTATATACCTGGACAAATGCAGGAAGAATGTGTACCTGGGCCATCATCGATTTCTTCCGACCAACCATCAATGTCAAAAGAAAGGCAAGCATTTCAAAGGTGAGGCAGATGACCGGAAGAAGCCCGCCATGCACACTGGTGATCACGTGCTTGCTATGGTCAATGATTTACACTACGTAATCTTTGGAAAGGGTCCCGGTGGACTAGCTGTTTCGAATGACGCTGAGGGACACGCACCCATGTGGAAGAAGAAATCTATATTTTGGGACCTACCCTACTGGAAAGACCTAGAGGTCTGCTCCTCAATCGACGTGATGCACGTGACGAAGAACCTTTGCGTGAACCTGCTAGGCTTCTTGGGCGTGTATGGGAAGACAAAAGATACACCTGAGGCACGGGAGGACCTGCAACGTTTGCACGAAAAAGACGGCATGCCTCCGAAGCAGTATAAAGGTCCTGCCAGCTACGCTCTTACGAAAGAAGAGAAAGAAATCTTCTTTGAATGCTTGCTCAGTATGAAGGTCACGACTGGCTTCTCGTCGAATATAAAGGGAATAATAAATATGCCAGAGAAAAAGTTTCAGAACCTAAAGTCTCATGACTGCCACGTGATTATGACGCAACTGCTTTCGGTTGCATTGAGGGGGCTTCTACCGGAAAACGTCCGATTAGCCATTGTGAAGCTATGTGCATTCCTCAATGCAATCTCTCAGAAGGTGATCGATCCAGAAATCGTACCAAGGCTAAGGAGTGATGTGGCGCAATGTCTTGTCAGTTTCGAGCTGGTGTTCCCACCATCCTTCTTCAATATCATGACGCACGTCCTAGTTCATCTAGTCGACGAGATTGTCATCCTGGGGCCCGTATTTCTACACAATATGTTCCCCTTTGAGAGGTTCATGGGAGTCCTAAAGAAATATGTCCGTAACCGCGCTAGGCCAGAAGGAAGCATCTCCATGGGCCATCAAACAGAGGATGTTATCAGGTTTTGTGTTGACTTCATTCCTGGCCTTAAGAAGATAGGTCTCCCTCAATCGCGGTATGAGGGGAGACTGACTGAAAAAGGCACTCTTGGAAGAGACTCAATAATATGCAGGGACGGATATTCTTGGTCTCAAGCACACTACACAGTTCTACAGAACTCTACCTTGGTGACCCCGTATGTCGATGAACACAAGAATAGTCTGCGCTCCAAACACCCGGAGCAGTGCGACGACTGGATTACATGTGAACACATCAGGACTTTCAGCGGTTGGTTGGAAACACGTCTCAGAGGTGACAACATTGTTTGTGATGAGTTGTACTTGTTGTCCAGGGGACCATCTTTGACTGTATTGACTTACAAAGGATACGAGATAAATGGGAATACATTTTACACGATCGCCCAAGATCAAAAGAGCACCAACCAAAACAGCGGTGTCCGCTTTGATGCAGCAACCGAGAGCGGAAAGGACACATATTATGGTTACATAGTGGACATATGGGAACTTGACTACGGACCTGATTTTAAGGTCCCTTTGTTTAAGTGCAAATGGGTCAATCTGTTAGGCGGCGGGGTACAGGTAGACCCACAGTATGGAATGACAACAGTGGATCTGAAAAATCTTGGGTACACTGACGAACCGTTCGTCCTAGCCAATGATGTGGCACAGGTTATCTATGTGAAGGACATGTCTACCAAACCGAGAAAAAGAAAAGATAAGGAAGCGAATACATCATACGATGAGCCAAAGCGCCACATAGTTCTTTCAGGAAAAAGGGACATCCTGGGAGTGGACGGCAAGACAGACATGTCTGAAGATTATGAAAAGTTTCATGAAATTCCTCCCTTCAATGTCAAGGCTGACCCAAGCATCCTGATAAACAATGAAGATTATCCATGGTTACGGCGCAATAAGCAAATGACACAAGCGAAGAAAAAGTGAAGACTTTCTCCCGCAACTTTGTAACACACGAACATGCTACCATTGTCTGTTTTGTACATGCACATGCTATGTGGGTGAAATTATGATACCATCCCAACTTTCAACTTTTTCAGAGTTCATTTGAAATGCTTTCATGTCTTATGGTTCGGCCCTCGTAATACCATGACCATTAGTCCCTGGCCCATGCCAACTTTCAACTTTCAACTTTCTAAAACTAATGGCACTAACAGAAAGTTTATAACTTTGCTAACCTAAAAGCAAACAGAATTAAAAATTAAATCAAAAAACAAAAGAAAATAAATAATGCAAAAAACAAATCAAAAAAACAGGAAAAAACTATTTTTATAGTAAAGTTAATCACAAAATAAAATAAATAAAGCAACAAAGAAAACAAAAAAACTAAAAAAGTGTTTTCAAATTTGAAAACTAATGGCACTAACAGAAAGTTTATAATTTTTCTAAAACTAATGGCACTAACAGAAAGTTATAATTTTGCTAACCTAAAAGCAAACAGAATTAAAAATTAAAGCAAAAAACAAAAGAAAATAAGTAATGCAAAAAACAAATCAAAAAAACAGGAAAAAACTATTTTTATAGTAAAGTTAATCACAAAATAAAATAAATAAAGCAACAAAGAAAACAAAAAAACTAAAAAAGTATTTTCAAATTTGAAAACTAATGGCATGAACAAAAAGTTTATAATTTTTCTAAAACTAAAAGCATAAAGAATTAAAAAATAAAGCAAAAAACAAAAGAAAATAAATAAAGCAACAAAAAAACAAAAAAAATGCCACCTACTGGGCCACCACGGCCTGAATACGACTAGAAACCCTACCATGGGCCAGGATTTAGGCCCGCAGCAGGCCCAGTAGGCCAACAGGCATTGCAGTGACAGATTAGGCCCGAAAGCCTGCAGTTGAGAGGAGCTCGGGAGGGTGGGCGCAGCAGCGCTTATAAACCACTCCCGAGCCCTCTCAACTAGCGAGGTGGGACTAAACTTTTGGGCGCGGGGCAACACAAGGACATTGGTCCCGGTTGGTGGCACCAACCGGGACTAAAGGGGGCATTGGTCACGGTTTGTGTCACCAACCGTGACCAATGCCCCCCTTTAGTCCCGGTTGGTGCCACCAACCGGGACCATAGGCCTCTGCTTCCCGCCCTTTCGGCTGCTGAAAAGAGACCTCTGGTCCCGGTTGGTGCCACCAACCGAGACCAATGCCCCCTTTAGTCCCGGTTTGTGCCACGAACCGGGACCAAAGGCCTGGGTATATAAGTAGCACTTGGGAAAATTTGACGAACTCATCGCCAGTTGCCCCCCGGCCCGCCCGACGACGCCAAGCTCATCGACGCCGCCAGGCTGCCCAGATCGACACCGATCCGCTGCCCTGACGCCGTCCGCGCGCCGCCCCGACGCCGTCCGCACGCCCCCGTCGTCGCCCCTGCCCCGTCGCCGCCAGGCTGCCCCGAAGCCGCCCGCCGCCCCCGCCGACGCCGTCATCATCGCCCGCACCGATTCTGGCCGGCGACCTCGACCCCTCCCCGTGCTGTGAGCCCCTGCCTCCTCCCCTTTTCCTTCTCATTGCCGTCCCCGCACGTCATCCGTAAGCGCGCACCACCGCCAACCATCATCGCCGTCACCGTATAATGCTCATGTATATGCTCACTTTATGTATGTATGTATGTATGTATGTATGTATGTATGTTCACTGTATAATGCTCTGTATATGCTGTATATATAATGCTCGTTTTTGCATTTTTTTTGTTACCAAGAAAAAGGTCTATTTTTTTTTGATATGTATGTTCATATGCTCATTAATATTTAAAAAAATGTTCATATGCTCATTTAAGAAAATGTTCATATGTAACATTTAAGAAAAAAAGTAAATGTATGTATGTTCATATGCAAAGAATTATTTTTGGATGAAATGAGATGAGATTAGATGTGTTTTGTGTTGGAGAAGAAAAGAGGAAGAAGGAAGAAGGAAGAAGAAGTAAAAGAGGGTCGAGGGGGGGGGTCGATATACTCCCTCCCCGATAACAATTTTTTCCATGTATATATGCAAAAGTTACATTTTTAGAAAAAATTTATATATCTAGCTAGAAAGAAGGAAGAAGAAGAAAAAGAAGGAGAGGAAAAAGGAAAATAAGAAGAGGAAGAAAGGAGAAGAAGAGGAGAGGAAGAAGGGGAAAATAAATAAGAAAAAGAAAAAAAAAGAAGAGGAGAAGAAGAAAGGAATAGAGGAGAAGAAGAGAAAATAGAATATATTCTACTATTTTCTCTTCTTCTCCTCTATTCCTTTCTTCTTCTCCTCTTTTTTTTCTTCTTTTTTTTCTTCGATCTTCTCCTCTAGATATTCCTTTCTTCTTCTCCTCTTTTTATTTCAGGGTCGTCTAGGGGTCGAGGGTTCCAGGGTCGTCGAGGGTTCGAGGGGTCGAGGATTGCCGAGGGGTCGAGAGAGGTTTCCTAGTGTCAAAGTATTGAAGAAATCCATGGCTTCATCATTAGCCGGAAGTAACCAGGGCATGACGAAGTCCTCCAAAGTTATTTTGGAATGGTGTCCCGGATAGGATAATTTGCCTTTTTGTATGAATTTCAGCAAAGGCCTTCCAAATAACGATATTTGGAAGGTTCTTGCTGAACTTTGTACCAAAAAGCGAATTATCCTATCTAGGTCTCCGTTCCAAAATAACTTTGGAGAGCTTCATACCATCATGCACCTGTTACTTTCGCCTAATGATGAAGACATGGTTTTGTTGAATCCTTTGACACTAGGCAACCTCCCGATAGCTTCCTCTTTTTTCCTCTATTCTTTCTTCTCCTCTTTTTTTCTTCTTCTTCCTCTTTTTTTTATCGGGAACGAGGGTCGTCGAGGGACATAGATGTAGTGTCGTCGTTGTCGATATATACCCCCTCCCGATAGCTTCAACACGTCGGGGGGGTCGATATTACCCCCTCCTTGAAGCGTTCTCGAGGCCACCCCAAACCCTTGAAGCGTTGTCGAGGCCACCCCAAACCCTAGAGAAGCAGCGTCGAGGCCACTAATTAATATATATGATTCCTTACTATGATTAGGTAGCTAGTTCTACGTTTGCCACTAATATATCCATCTGTCATGTTTGTATAATAATTGCCATGTTGTAAATATTTGTAGAAACTATGGACACCGCCCGAGACAAAGCAAAAGAAGCGTTGTTGAGGGACATAATCGCAGAAGGAAGTGATGCCGTCTTGTTGTTTCTCAACGACACCGATGGTCTGGAAGGAGAGGGTGAAGAAGCTGGCTACGGTGACCTAATGCCGGTGCAAGAAGAAGAACATGAGGACGGCTCCGGTGACCCAATGTCGGTGCAAGAAGGAGACCGTGATGACGGCTCCGGTGACCGAACCGAGTCCGGCCAGGTATATATATTAGTTAAGCCTGTGCTGACTAGCTGATTGATGCATTCATTGTTTTGGTATGTACACATATTAATTAAGTCTTTGTTCTTTTTTCTAGCCCTCCGTATCGAGCACAACTTTGGTAAAGAGACGAGGCCCGAAGAAAAAGTTGAGCTCAGATGAAAGGTTTGAGATCATAGCAATCGCGCCCGACGGCCAACCAATTGAACCCATCCGAACAAAGAACGCATTTGTTGCTCAGTGCGGGGTTCTGGTTAGGGACAAGATCCCGATAAGCATCCAGCAATGGTTTAAGCCGGCTACAGAAGACCCTGAGGTGTCTTATGTCAATGATATGCAGAAAAATGATCTTTGGACTGAGCTGAAGTCAAATTTCACCCTACCGCCAGAGGATAATCCAGAGAACCCAGTTAAAGAGCAATTAATCAAGTCTTTTGCTCTTAAGAGGATGGCAGAACTATTCAGGAGGTGGAAGAAAGAGCTGAATAAGTTTGTCGAAAATAATGAGACACCAGAATTCAAGGGCAGATATGAGAAGATCAGAGATCACTGGCCCGCATTTGTTGCCCACAAGACATCGGAAAAGAGTAAGAAGATGTCGGCGACAAACAAGCAAAATGTTGCGAAGAAGAAGCTTCACCATCGCACGGGGTCAGGTGGCTACCTCGTAGCCCGGCCTAAGTGGGCCAAGACTGAGAATGATCTGGTTGATAAAGGGATCGAACCAGAGACAATTAACTGGCCAGACCGTTGCCGGAATTGGTTCTTCGGGGCTGGCGGAACCTTGGACCCTGTAACAGGGAAGTGCATTTGGACGAACGATCAAATGGACATACCAGTCAGGAAGCTTCAGCAGTATATCGAAGCAGCGCAGGAAGGGACGTTCTTTCCAGACAGAGAGAACGACAAGCTCACAATGGCCCTCGGGAATCCTGAGCACCCTGGACGGACACGAGGCACGCCAGGCTCCATTCCGTGGAAGGTTGGGTTTCTGGACACAGGCTGTTACAAATCCCATGAGAGGAGGAAAAAAGTGCAGCAGACCCAAATGCAGGCGCTGCAAGCAAGGGTAGACGCGATAGAGGAATGAGAAGCAAATCGCAGCAAACATACTGCCGAAGCTTCCCCCGAAGCTACCCCGCCATCTCAGCGCAAAAGCAGCGTGGCTTCCACCGAGCTGCTTCAGCCGGAGCATGCCTTGACGGCTCCTGCCAGCTATCCCGTGGATGCTATCACGGAGTCTCAAAATTGCCACCTTATGACGCAATGGATGAATTTGAAGGTCAAGGCGGATGTTGGCTCTGTTTATCCTACTGAACCCGGCGCAACTTTTCACTGCCGGCCGATTCCAGAAGGATATGCTAGGGTGATGGTGGATGAAATAACAGAGGGATTTGAGGACCTCCAGCTTGACCACCCTACCGGTGAAGGGGAGACTCGGCTGGGGTCTGCTCTGAAGACTCCATGCCTATGGCGGAAGGAGCTCATCAACCTTCCGAACTGGATGCCTCTGCCTCCTCCTCCTCCTCCGGCAAGTCAGGGCACTCCGCCTCCTCCACCGCCTCCTCCTCCGGCGAGTCAGGGCACTCCGCCTCCTCCACCGCCTCCTCCTCCGGTGAGTGACGATCAGGGCACTCGACCGGCTCCTTCTCCAGCGCGTGGAGGCACTCCGCCTCCTTCTCCGCCTGCGCCGACGCGCTCGAGCAGCCAGCCTCCTCCTTCTCTGCCTCGTCAGCAAGGGTGGAAGAGACCTGCCGCCGCTCCGGCTGCTCTGGCCCGTCGTAGTCCTTCTCCTCCACCTCGTAAGAAAGTAAAGAAGACAACCGCTCCATCTGCTCGGTCGGCGTCTAGCAGTACAACCAGAGGCGGGAGGACATACAGATTCGGTCCTTCTCTAAAGACTCCAGAGAAGTTACCATACGAGAGGACCCCGGAGGAGAACGCCGAGATCGCACGAACCGAAGTGGATGACTGGTTTCAAGGGTTGAAAGCAAAGCGACATCCACTTCTAGAGGAGAAGGTAGATCCGGTGAAAGCGAAGCGCACTCTGGCTGCCCTGACAAAACCATCGAAGTCTCCGCCGAAAGGAAACTATGAGCGCATTATTGGAAAGGAATTTGCCGAAGCGGAGCGGTCGGGAAGTACTGTCAGTGATCAAAGGCTGAAAGAACGACGAGCTGGGAAACAAATTGCCCAGCTCGGCGAACAAGCGAAGCAATCGTGCCCCCCGCTCAAGGTGCCTAGCCACAACGTCGCTAATGATCCGAGGATGGTGCCTGGTTATAGCAATCTTGCAGATTACCTGCCCGACGATGTACATTATGAACCCATGGACGTGCAGATACAAACATACGAGTAGGGGAAGCCTCTTGTCGGTGTCAAAACCGGTGGATCTCGGGTAGTGGGTCCCGAACTGTGCGTCTAGGCCGGATGGTAACAGGAGGCAGGGAACACGATGTTTTACCCAGGTTCGGGCCCTCTTGATGGAGGTAAAACCCTACGTCCTGCTTGATTAATATTGATGATATGGGCAGTACAAGAGTAGATCTACCACGATATCAAGGAGGCTAAACCCTAGAAGCTAGCCTATGGTATGATTGTTGTATATGGAGTTTATTGCCTACGGACTACAACCCTCCGGTTTATATAGACACCGGATAAGGTTAGGGTTACATAGAGTCGGTTACAATGGTAGGAGATCTTGAATATCCGCATCGCCAAGCTTGCCTTCCACGCCAAGGAAAGTCCCATCCGGACACGGGACGAAGTCTTCAATCTTGTATCTTCATAGTCCAGGAGTCCGGCTGAAGGTATAGTTCGGTTACCCGAACACCCCCTAATCCAGGACTCCCTCAGTAGCCCCTGAACCAGGCTTCACTGACGACGAGTCCGGCGCGCAAATTGTCTTCGGCATTGCAAGGCGGGTTCCTCCACCAAGTCCTTCATAGAAGATTGTAAACACCAAGAGTAGTGTCCGGCTCTGCAAAATAAGCTTCCACATATTGCCATAGAGAGAATAATATTAAGACAAATCAAATCTGCTGACGTATTCCGCAATGCGTCATCACACTACAGCCAAGTCCTTTACTCGAATCGTTTTCACTTTTCCACCTCAGCGTGTTTTGCGAGGCGGTTTCCTTGGCACGTCTTGTCAAAGCAGAGATCGTGTACCCCCCCCCCCCTTTACGGGATTCTCATCAATACGGACGTGGGTAACCCAACCGCGCCACTTATCACGGCGCTTGGGAGGCAAGCGAGTTTTACTTGGCAGGTGGGGACGCACAACCGCATCCGCCCATATAAGGGGACAAGGATCCACCTTTTTACCTACTCCTTCTTCCTCCTTTGCCTATCCATCTCTGCGCACCCGAGCTCCAGCGCCCAAGCCCGCACTTCCCACCTCAACCTTCTCCAGCAATGTCTGGAGCGGGAGGCAAGTGGATGGTCTCCTCCGCCACGGAGGGCCAAGTCAAAAAGCTAAGGAAGGCCGGATACCTGTCCAAGGACATCGCGCACCGGCTTCCCGAAAAGGGGCAGCTTCTCCCCACCCCAAGGCCCCATGAGAGGGTAGTATTTCTCCCCCACTTCCTCTGCGGACTGGGTTTTCCACTCCACCCATTTGTCCGGGGGCTCATGTTCTACTACGGCCTGGATTTCCACGATCTGGCCCCGAACTTCATCCTCAACATCTCGGCATTTATCGTCGTGTGCGAGGCTTTTCTCCGCGCCCGCCCTCATTTCGGCCTCTGGCTCAAGACCTTCAACGTCAAGCCCAAGGTGGTGCGCGGCAGCCAGGCGCAGTGCGGAGGCGCCATGGTGGGCAAGATGGCCAACGTCATATGGTTCGAGGGCTCTTTCGTGGAGACCCTAAAGGGATGGCAATCCGGGTGGTTTTATATCACCGAGCCGCGCGATTCGAAATGGACCGCAGCCCCCGAGTTCTGATCCGGACCCCCCACACGGCTTATGTCCTGGAAGGAGACGGGCCTGTCGTGGGGTGACGAAAAAGAGGTGACCGGATTGCAAACATGCATCCAGTCCCTGGTGAACAAGGCAGTCCGGCTTGTTAATGTAATCCAGGTTATGCTCGTCCGCCGGGTCCTCCCGTGCCAACAACAGGATTTTAATCTATGGGAGTTCAACCCGGCGCAGCATCAAACCCTCAGCAGGCTCTTTGACACGACGTACGAAGACGCCTGGAAGATGCTATTCAAGGGCGCCGAGGCTCCTGCATCCGCCTCCGAGGACCGCGGATACAGCTCGCAGCGTCACGCTAGCGAGGTAAGCCATCTACACCTTTTACAGGATGTTAAGCTTTTTTCATAGTTTGACTCTATGCAGAATCTAAACTCCCTTACCTTTGAAAGGCTTGGCGGGCGATATCCGGACCGATTAACTGTCCGGCTCCGCTGCCCGAAGACCCAGCCCCGGCTCTACTAGTGCAGCTGCTGGTTTCGGCGCCTTATGTGGTGCCGGAGAAGAAGGCCAAGAAGAAGAAGACCACGGCGACTCCAAAGAGTGCCCGCAACGTGGTGGTGTCGGACTCATCATCTGACGAGTCCGAGACGCCCTCCTCCCGCGAAAACGAGGAGGAGGAAGAAGAAAACTCTCCCCCCCCCATCGGAGGGAGGAGAGAAGAGGAAGGCTGCCCCAACGGGGGAGGCCGAGGGGTCTAGGAAAAGGAAGACCCCTCCGCCGGACTACGCCCCCAACGCCGAAGAGGGTAAAGAGGAGTGGCCAAACAGGGCCAAGCGTCCGGCGAAATCGTAAGTTCGGATATCAGAGTAACTCATGATGTTCCTTTGTTGCACAGCTTTCCCTAATGTCGAATGTAATTATGCAGTCCGCCCCGGGCCGAATTCGACGAATCGTCGGGCGGCTCCCTGGACTCATCGGACGTGAACTCAGTTCCGCCCGCTTTATCCCCCCACACTACAGACGACGCCGAAGTGGCGTCGCGACAAGCTCCGGGGCAGGAGGAGGTGGTCCCGGAGGAGCCGCAAGGCAACCTCCCGGACTCCAGGAGTGAAGGGGATAAGGCTCCCCAGGGCTCTAAGTCCGGCTTTGTGCCGGACACCGCGCCGGAATAAGTTCCGGACCGCGGTAGGCGAACTCCTTCCAAGAGGAGCAAGCCTTCTGAGACGGCGTCCTCCGTCCAACCGGAGGTGCCGGACAATCTGCTGGAGGTGCTTGACGACGCCTCCATCGACGAGGGGTACCGTACTATTATGAGTACGATGATCCAGAAGGTTCAGTCCGCCAAGAGCGGACTGACTGAAGCTTGCGCTAGCCTTCTAATAGGCTTCGAGGTAAGTAAAAATATGTAAAAATATTACCGCATAGACAGTAGCCCCTGATGCTCTGTTTGGCGTTCGGAAAGAAAAGCCGAATAGAGGATCTATTAAATTTCACAGGAGTCTAAAAAAGAGTCAATATGCGTATGCAGGCTTCGCTGCTATCCACCGCCGCACTGACTGCGGAGGTGGGTGTCCTGAAGCAGGACCTCGAGCGAACCGAGCAAGAGCTCGGCCTTGCCAAGCGGCGGCTCGAGGAGGAAGAAGGTAAGAAATACCTTACAGAAAAAGTGCCTATAAAAAGGCTTGATTGCAAAAAAGAGTAATAGGATTGTACTGCTTATTGTAGGGGCCACGACTGAGGTGGCGACCCTTAAGTAGGCGCTGTCTGAGGCCGAAAAGAAAATGGCCGCGGAGCACACCGAGCGAGACAGACTTGGGGCTCAGGTTGGCGAGGTGCAGCAAGAGCTGCAGGCTCTCACGAAAAAACATGAGAGTTTGGAGCTGGAGTCGAAGGCGCAAGCATCCGAGCTTGCAACGGCCCTAGAGGCTGCCAAGTCTGCCAAGGCCGAAGCCCAAAAGGCCCTCCAAGAGTTGGAGGAGATGAGGAAGATAGCAGCGGGTAAGGCATTCTTTATGCAAAGCAGAAATATAAAAGTGAACTACCTGTTACTTACCCGAATCCGGAGCTCTCCAGGGGCATTCGCAGATCTTCCCCGCAGCGTATCCGACGCCGCCGCATTCTACCGAGCTGAAGAGGGCAGTTCGACGGAGAAGGTGTTCTGATCTCAGTATTCTGAGGCCGGACACCCTGTGCCCTTGAGCGACCAGCTGAAACAGCTGGTCGAGCTCCACAAGGCGGCCGAGCAGGCCATGAAGGGCTTCATAGTTCGGCTGTGGCCCGGAGAGGCCCTGCCTGGGAGCTATTTCGGACTGGTGCAGCGGCTGGTGGAGGCCTGTCCGAGGCTCGAGGTCATCAAGCGCTCCGTCTGCATCGAAGGTGCCCGTCGGGCCCCTTCCCGTGCAAAGGTGCACTGGGGTAAGTTGGACGGTGAGAAGCTTGTGAAGGACGGGCCGCCGCCGGGGAAGGAGCATCGCAAGCCCGAGAACTACTACAAGGATGTTCTTGCAGGTGCCCGCCTTGTGGCGGATGAATGTACCAAGGATGTGATTTTTGAATGAACTCGCTCGTGTTTATCCTGTGCGCTGAAAACTTGTTCATATGCGCTAAGCAATGCTTATTGAATTTAAAATATTACTTTCTGTGCGGCCGTTTATCAAAAATTGAGAGATGGCCAGTCGTCGGCTTCTGCCCCCATGCCACTAGTGCTGGGGTGTTCGGGATAAACCTGAGCGCTCTTTTTCCCATAGTTGGGTCCTTCGAGGGAGGCGCTCAGCACAACGAACCAGGCAATCGGACTATAATGCTTGAACACTCTCACTTAGCCATAGAACTCTATAATTTTAAATTTTGGCGAAGCCCCTAGTTCGGAAGACCGAGTTCGGGGCGCTATCCACGCCTTGGCCGGACAAAGCCAGCTCCTCGCTCGAAGCGGCATAAGCCTTTAGGGACTCGAAAAACCTCTCGAACAGCGACCGGTCTCTCGCCACATCATGACAGTCAGTTTTAGCTTTCTCCACTGAGGTGCTTAACCCAGCTGAACCGGGGCACAATTGCAGTGGTTCTCCTAGTGCTACCTTAGCCGATAGAGCGGAACGTAAGGCACCAAAACATAGGAGCCGGGCAAACCCAACTATTGACCCAAATCATTATTCGGAGCCGATGCATATAGTGCTATAAGTTCGGGGTGCCGCACTTGTGAAAGTGTACGGACTTCTCACACCATTATGAGGGGTACTGAAGCCCCTGACGTGTTTGCCGTACCATGGTGTACGGGTGCAATCATGTCATTTAATAAGCATAAATGTGAAAATAAGATAATGCAAAAAAAAGACAAGAAGCTAAGCATTGTTTATAGAGAGGCTATTTATCAAAGCCGAACGATACAAATAGTGCGGTAAGCAAAAGATATTGGACTATTCAGTATGTCCTGACCAGGGGCAGGCCGCGGAATTGTATTTAAAACAGGTATACCGCTCGTAACAGAGACCACCTGGGAGTTCCGTAATGAGGCATGGCTTGTCTGCCTCCCTGGAGCTTGCATCGTTTGTGCGGCAGTCGAATTGCCGAACAGGTCGTCTGAAGTATGGAGTCCTGAAAGTAAGAAAAAATTAAAAAAAGAATTCGGCAGCCCCTAGTACGTTTTAAGCCGTATTTTGGGCATGCCATTATTGCGCCCCTTCCCCTGTGCCCATGGTATTTCAAGGGCGTAGTTATGTACGCGAGGTACTGGTTTCGTTATGTCGCGAGAGCTGGGGTTGGGGCCGCATTTCTACGCTTGCTCAGAGTGTGCCAGGCGGTCCTGCTGTGGGTTACTCCGGGCGCGCTTGGCAGTGTCTGGCTTTTTAATGGCCAGACTGGAGAATTGCCTGAGAAGGCTACTTTGTACCTCCGCTGCGAGAGCCGCCGTATGCTCCTCCGTACGGAGGGAGCGTTCGGTGTTTCCGTTGACCGTGATTACTCCTCGAGGGCCTGGCATCTTGAGCTTGAGATATGCGTAGTGCGGCACCGTGTTGAACTTTGCGAATGCGGTTCGTCCGAGCAGGGCGTGATAGCCACTGCGAAACAGGACTATATCGAAGATTAACTCTTCGCTTCGGAAATTGTCCGGGGATCCGAAGACCACGTCAAGTGTTACTGAGCCTGTACAGTTGGCTTCTACACCTGGTATAACGCCTTTAAAGGTCGTTCTTGTGGGCTTAATCCTTGAGGGATCTATGCCCATTTTCCGCACTGTATCCTGATAAAGCAGGTTCAGGCTACTGCCGCCGTCCATGAGAACTCTTGTGAGATGAAATCCGTCGATAATTGGGTCGAGAACCAATGCGGCGAAGCCGCCATGACGGATGCTAGTGGGATGGTCCCTTCGATCAAAAGTGATCGGGCAGGAGGACCATGGGTTGAACTTTGGGGCGACTGGCTCCATCGCGTATACGTCTCGTAGCGCACGCTTCCGCTCCCGCTTGGGAATGTAGGTTGCGTATATCATGTTCACCGTCCGCACTTGTGGGGGAAAGCCCTTCTGTCCATTGTTGTTCGGCGGCTTGGGCTCCTCGTCGTCGCTGTGCAGCCCCTTGTCTCTGTTTTCGGCCCTTAACTTGCCTGCCTGCTTGAACACCCAACAATCCCTGTTAGTGTGATTGGCTGGCCTTTCGGGGGTGCCATGTATCTGGCACAAGCGATCGAGTATTCGGTCCAAACTGGACGGGCCCTGAGTATTCTTTTTGAATGGCTTTTTCCGCTGACCGGATTTATAGCCTTTGAATCCGGCATTGACTGCCGTGTCTTTATTGCTGTCGCTGCTAACGCGGCGTTTTTGCTTATTCCTACGTGTCCTGCCACTTTTGTCCTTGGTATCTGAACTACCAGGGTTCTTTGATAAGTTGTTACTGCGAACTAGCTAGCTGTCTTCTCCCGCGCAAAAGCGGGTCATGAGTGTCGTGAGGGCTGCCATGGATTTCGGCTTTTCCTGTCCCAGGTGCCGGGCAAGCCACTCTTCGCGGATGTTATGCTTGAAGGCTGCTAGGGCCTCTGCGTCCGGACAGTCGACTATCTAGTTTTTCTTTGTTAGGAACCGTGTCCAGAATTGTCTGGCCGATTCCTCTGGCTGCTGAATTATGTGGCTTAAGTCGTCGGCATCCGGTGGTCGCACGTAAGTGCCCTGGAAGTTGTCGAGGAATGCGGCTTCCAGGTCCTCCCAAGAACCTATTGAGTCTGCTGGCAAGCTGTTAAGCCAATGTCGGGCCGGTCCTTTAAGTTTGAGCGGGAGGTATTTGATGGCGTGTAAATCATCGCCGCGTGCCATGTGGATGTGAAGGAGATAATCCTCGATCCACACCGCCGGATCTGTTGTGCCATCGTATGATTCGATGTTTACGGGTTTGAAACCCTCTGGGATTTTATGATCCATTACTTCATTCGTGAAGCATAGCGGGTGTGCGGCGCCTCTGTACTGGGCTATATCACGACGCAGCTCGGAAGAGCTATGTTTGTTGTGTTCGGCCCGGCCGGATATGTTGTATCCGGAGTGAAGATCATTGTCACATGTCGTAGGGCGCCTGCGCAATCCATAGATCGATCTTGTTTGTCTTGCCTTATCCTCCAGCGTGTCTCGCAGGTCTGGCGCATTTTCCCGTGCTTTAGTTGAGCGGCGTCGGGGCATGGCTTGGGTGGAGGGCCGAGAGGCCTCTCTGTCGCGGCCGCGAGGTGGCCGGTCTGCCATGTCATGCGCTGGTGATGTAGGTGCTTCCTCCTCTGATCGGGGTAGCGGCCTGCGCTTTGGGTAATTCTTGGAGGGGCGTTCGAGTTCGTACTCTTCGACCGCAAGGACTTCAGTCCATCTGTCAGCTAGCAAATCTTGGGCAGCTCTAAGCTGTTGCTGCTTTTTCTTGAGGCTACTTGTCGTGGCTAAAAGCCTGCGTTTAAAACGCTCTTGTTCGGCGGGGTCTGATGGTATGACGAATTCGTCGTCATCAAGGCTTGCCTCGTCTTCGGAGGGAGGCGTATAGTTATCATCCTCGACCTCTCGGTCTGCCGCTCTCTCATGAGGCTGGCTTCTCCATCTTCCTGTGCCGAATCTTGCTAAGGTGGGTGTTCTTTGGCGCTACCCGGGGTAGTATTATCTCCCGTGCCGGAATCACTGTTTTTGCTTTGGCGGGATTTAGAGCGGCGCCGCTGACGCCGGTGCTTTGGCTGTTTCTCGGGGGCGTCATCCCCCACTGTTCCATCGCCATCTCCATCTTTTGGAGTATCCACCATATATATGTCATATGACGAGGTGGCCTTCCAGCGCCCTACAGGTGCTGGTTCCTGTTCGTCTCCTACATCGTCGTCCATGCCGTCGATGTCTTCGGAGCCGAAGTCAAGCATGTCGGTTAGATCGTCGACAGTGGCTACAAAGTGGGTGGTGGGTGGGCTTTGAATTTCCTCATCGTCCGTATCCCACCCTCGCTGACCATAGTCCAGCCAGGGCTCTCCTGATAAAGAGAGAGACTTAAGAGAATTCAGGATGTCGCCAAAAGGCGAATGCTGAAAGATGTCTGCGGCGGTGAACTCCATTATCGGCGCCCAATCGGATTCGATTGGCAGGGGCGCGGGGGGTTCGGAGTCCGGGGAGGAGTCCGGATCCTTGGAGTCACGGGTCGTGCAGAGTGCGGGGCTAGCGTTCGGCTCGATCGCTTTTGGGATCGCAGCCCCTGAGGTGACGTCCAACCGCTCATCCTCGATTGGCGCAATAGGCTCCGAGTTAGGGGTCGGAACCGATGCGTGTGCGGCCTCCAGGACACTGTCCGGGGGCAGAGCTAGATCATGCCCCTCGAGATAGTGCGGCGCGCTTGGACGTGGCTCGAACCCGTCGAAGATCAAGTCTCCGCGGATGTCAGCCATGTAGTTTAAGCTTCCAAACCTGACTTGATGGCCAGGGACGTAGCCTTCGATCTGCTCCAGGTGGCCGAGCGAATTGGCCCGCAGAGCGAAGCCGCCGGAGACGAAGATCTATCCGGGGAGAAAAGTCTCACCCTGGACCGCATCGTTGTTGATGATCAAAGGAGCCATCGGGCCTAAAGGCGACGACACAGAGGAACTCTCAATGAAAGCACCAATGTCGGTGTCAAAATCGGCGGATCTCGGGTAGTGGGTCCCGAACTGTGCGTCTAGGCCGGATGGTAACAGGAGGCAGGGAACACGATGTTTTACCCAGGTTCGGGCCCTCTTGATGGAGGTAAAACCCTACGTCCTGCTTGATTAATATTGATGATATGGGTAGTACAAGAGTAGATCTACCATGAGATCAAGGAGGCTAAACCCTAGAAGCTAGCCTATGGTATGATTGTTGTATATGGAGCTTATTGCCTATGGACTACAACCCTCCGGTTTATATAGACACCGGATAGGGTTAGGGTTACATAGAGTCGGTTACAATGGTAGGAGATCTTGAATATCCGCATCGCCAAGCTTGCCTTCCACGCCAAGGAAAGTCCCATCCGGACACGGGACGAAGTCTTCAATCTTGTATCTTCATAGTCCAGGAGTCCGGCTGAAGGTATAGTCCGGTTACCCGAACACCCCCTAATCTAGGACTCCCTCACCTCTCGTCAAAGATGAAAGATCTCTATCAACGATGATGCGAAGATTGCATGATTGGTACTTGAAAATCTGCAGAGACTTTGGGGGAGGAGTACTTTGTATGTGAAAGTTAAAAAGGAGCATGACCTCGTTGGAATTGAACTGTTGCCTGTTCCATTTGAGGAGTTCTATCAGTTTTTCAATCAATTGGCCCTCGATAAAACAACGGTCGCCTGCTACTGTCTATAAGTAGTACTACTTCTGTCATTAAGTTTCTCTATATAGCTCAGCTCTTTCATTGCATGTATTTATAATCATCCTCACTATATTATGCAGATTGAAGATCGCCGAATTGAAGAAAAGACAAGTCGGTGATATTGGGTTCATTAACACATATCTCATAGATGCAACTCAAGTTAAATTTCATGCTGCAGCTACCGAGGCCAACTTGCTACGATCGTTCGTAATAAATGAAAACAAAGATATAATACTCTTTCCTTACAACTTCAAGTGAGTGTTACTGTCTTGTGCGTATTCGGTTTCCCTTATATATTAGTCAAGGTTATAGTAATGTAATTGATGAATTATGCATGCGTGTGCAATTTCCACTATATTCTCCTAGAGATTAAGCTTGAGCAGGGACTAGTAACCGTCTTAGACACAAGACGAAAAGATCCCCAGGACTATGCAGACATGACTCAAATACTCGAGAAGTAAGTTAAATCGATCATTATCCACCATATCAGCAACTTTGTTCATTTCCTGATATATCAAGTAATTGTTTTCTTTGTCCGGCAGGGTTTGGAGAAAATTCACCAGAAAAGCTCCGGGACTGCCGAAGGAGCTGCAATTTAGACACCCGAAAGTAAGTACTATAGTAGCATGTTCCGCGCATCTACTAGTCATTCAAGCACTAGTTTCATCAATACCATTTGGCATTCTTGCTTATCAGTTTGATTGACCTCTATGTCTTGTAAACTGGTTGTAGCAGGAATAAGGGAATGATTTCTGTGGATACTACGTTTGCGAGTCCATCCGCCACACGACCTGTGAGCGGGGCTACACTGACGAACAATATGAAGTACGTAAATAACAACATTCACAATTTTATTTTATTACCATCATTTGTGTTGAGTTTCATTCATTCATATATATATGTATTGACCCCCTTTTTTAAATTAGATGTTTCGGAAGCGGGATGAACTCCTAGCACCAGCTCGCATGCGAGCAATTCAAGAGGAATTGGCGGCATTCTTTCTTGACCACGTGATCCCTGAAGACGGAGAATTCTATGTGGACCCTGAGTCCGTATGATTATATTTGTAAGAGATAATTATTGTATATATGTAGCCGGTAGTGTCGGATAGATATACGAGAACTTGTTGTTCGACCAATCTCTCGGAGAAGGAGAGGTGGTCGATATCACTTCTCTCTGTATGCATATATGTTCATGACGATCTTCTGTTTCCTTCGTTTGCTTACTAGCTAGCTAGCGTGTCTAGTCCTCTCTATACGTATGTATAGTACGTAGCGTCGACCAAGCACGGACATAAGAGAGGACACTTCTCTCTATTAATTATAGCTAGCTAACACAATATATGAAATATCTAAATTAACCCCCCAAAACCCCCAACCCCCCCCCCCCTTTCAAAAAAAAACAAAAACCCCAGCCACAGAAATGCTGACGCGTGGATGCCTATTGGTCCCGGTTGGTGCCACCAACCGGGACCAAAGGGTCTCCTGCCTGGGCTCCGCGCACTGCCCACGTGGAGGCCCATCTGTCCCGGTTCTGGATTGAACCGGGACTAAAGGGACAGGGCATTAGTACCGACCCTTTAGTCCCGCTTCCAGAACCGGAACAAAAGGCCCTTACGAACCGGGACTACATGCCCTTTTTCTACCAGTGATATCACGAGCTAAGCGAGCTGGGCAACTCGTTAACACCACCCCCCCCCCCCCCCCCAATCGTCACTGAGTTGTTCATGGCTGAACTTATTTTAGGGCCAATTGCATTTGTATCCCTAACTTGAACCCGACCACTACTCACATTTACCCCTAATATTTTGTTGTGCTCAAATTGACCCCTAAAAGCATTTTAGGTCACCTGGATGCCCTTTCGTCTGGTCAAAGTCGTTTGACAGTTAATTTGAAAATTTATAACAAATTCATATGAACTCGGAGACATACAATTAAGATATCAAAATGTTCAGAAAACATCACCTGGACGTGCATGCCATTTACAATCACCACCTATATGTGCATTCATTTGCATTCACCCTAAATAGATCATTAATCTTATTAACTGTAAAAAAAGTTTAGACAAGACTTTTGTCATGAATGCGAATGACACGCACATATACAAGATGTTTTACTGAACATTTTAATATCTTATTTACATTTTTCTGAGTGCATACGAATTTGTTATGAATCTTCAGAGTAATGATCAAACGTCTTTGACCAGACGAAAGGGTATTCGGGTGACCTAAAATGCTTTTTAGGGGCAAATTTGAGCAGAACAAAAAATTAGGTGCAAATATCAGTAGTGTGTTCGAGTCAGGGGTAAAAATGTAAATGTTCCGTTATTTTATTGAAGTTCAAGACTTATCTGTGCTGCTACAGAAAAGATGAAGTACCTGGCAGGTGTCAAGCATGCATGAGAAAATGCCTAAATTTCACTTTAAAAGGGCACATGTTGGGGTAGAAAATGGGGATTGACATGAATTTTCGAAATGCCCGGTTCGTCTGGTACGAGGCGAGACCTAGCTCGGCTTTCCTTGGTTCTTCCAGCTTGAGGCTAGTTTCAGGCAGTTTCCAGGTTGTCATAGTCTATGGCCACATTTGGGTTGTTTTGCCACACCGAACTACTCTGAACCTCTCATGTGTACACCAACCGGGCAATGTACTGTGGGGTCAGAATATTTATGCACACACAAAACGCAAGCTTCTACTCCCTCCGTCCCATAATAGTGTCAAAAACGCTTTTATATTATGGGGTGGAGAGAGTAGGTATTAATATGTCCTTCAGGCAGTTTCCAGGTTGTCATTGCTAGCTTGCCAATCACCTGACGGCAGCGCACCAGATTTTGTGATGTCTAAGTGCACTTAGTCATAATTGACCAATTTTATCATTTCAGTTCTTATGTGTTGGCCTTGGTCGACCGCTTTATATCCACATAATTAACTTTGTAATAATCTCACCGCTATGGGCAATGTTATGATGCCGTGGCCAGACGACACGTACTTTATGGTCACTTGTAGATCAACTCTCGTTTATATCTAAAAGGATATAAAAGGAAGCAAACAAACTGGACTCAAGGTGCTTGGTTGAGCCCCCGCAAAAAAAAAAAAAGTGCTTGGTTGAGGATTTTCCCTGGAAATTTCACCGAGGGCCCTATGGTTGTCTAGGTGCGCAATCTGCTTTGCTTCCCTTTCTCAGTCTGGGGCTACCTATGTGCTGCTCCTCCACGCGGAATCGACTGACGCGAGCAGAATTCTTGGGCAACTGAGAAATAGCAAGTCCAGAGGAGTAAAGAAATTTCGGGGAGCTTTCTGGCTTGCAATGCCTGATGCATGTGACCCCACCTGTTGCAACTACCAGCATGCATGCATGCATCCAGATCCAGGTTGGTCAAAGCACGACTTGAGGCATCGCTGACACATGATGTTAGGTTAAGTTGTGTACTGCTTAGCTTAGCTAGCAGCAGTAGTACTACTTAGAAGAGGGTGACGCGGCACACGGCACGACTTGGACTGCGCACACAATCTTCTTGCTGTTTCCGTGTTTCCTGAGAACTATATATGGGTAATTTGTTACTGCAAGGAAGAAGGAATTTTAGTCTGCATGACCAACTATTGTGAATGCTTCAGTTGTTGGTTTTCTTTCAAATGGAAACATATGCTATGCAACGTAGCATGATGGACGCTCTTGGTCGTCAGTTTCCCTGCAAATAAAAACATATTTGAAGTTGAAATTTAAAGGGTAACGGAGAAGTCTCTGTGGGGAGGGAAAATCAAACGCCCCCGCGTCGAGCGACCCGGGTGGCAATCTAGGTCGCGGCGTCAAGCGCTCCCTCTTCCGTGCTTCCCCCTCACCACCGTTGAGCAAAGTTTGTGTTGTTGCGGCGAACTCCCTCGAACGGTAGGCATGCCCTGCAGGTTGACGACATGCGTCGATGTTCATGGCGGCTTTTCGCGCACTCCTTGGCGGGAGGTGTGGCGGCAGGAGCGCTACCACGTAGATCCAGCTTGGCAGGTGGCGCACAATGGCATACCGGGAGTTCGACGGCTGTGCGTTTGTGATGGTGTGTCGCGTTCCCGGCTTGTGTGATGTTTATGGTCGATTAGTTCGGATTGGAGCAGGGTGGATGGCACGAGCATGGCCACAAATTAGTCGTAGGTGTTTATTTCATCCTGGCATGCTCCCGCCATTGTTTTCCAACTCGTTTACTCTACTTATTGGTGATTTTGGCCCCCTTTTGCCTTGCATTAACTATAATAATATTGTTTTGATTCCTTGGCAAAAAAGTGAAATCACCATACTTCATGGATAATCAAATACCCTTTTGATCCCTTCTAGGGGGAGGGGGGTGAGGGACGGTAAATTGGAGCCCATAACAGAAGTTGAAATATAGCGGCACCACAAAGGGAGATTGTGCACCGTTTATTTTCTGTTTATTTAGACATGCATTAGTGTGTGTTTTCTTACAAAGTATTCTACAAATTCAAAAGATAAGTATTCGATGACCATATAAAGTAGAATATATATTATTATTTTAGTATCATTCTGTGAGATAAAAAATAGTTAGTTGCACAAGAAAGATATATCATTTTAGTATCATTTTCTAAGATACATAAAATTAGTTAGTTGCACAACAAATATATGCATCACTCCTATTTCTTGAACTGGCTATTTGAGATGGAAATAACATCAAAGTATTTTTCTTCTAGAAAATTGTGATGTGTCATGAATGCAACTGATAAATTTTTCATTATTGGTAAATACTCACTACAACATGGCACTTGGTTAGGGGCAGAAAATCTGTCAGAAAAGTTGCTCATTGGGGCAATTTTGCGGTTTGAAGCCATATCATAATGCTTAGGAGACATAGTGCCTAGCTGTGGTTCTCGCCACATTTCTTTTACCATAAAATATAATTAATATGTTAGCTGGCAGACAAATTTCCCATTTTATATATATTTCCCACTTGATGTGTTAACATGCAAATTTTTTCCTAGCATTTACAGTATTCCTGATAGAAAGAATTACCCCTATAATCATATTTCGATAATAGTTAAATGCTCCTAGTTTTGTGTTGTTTTGAAGTAACTATTCAACGTCCGTAGGAACACAAAAGATGCTGGCTGAGAAGGTGACCCCCGCATTTGCAGGGCTAGATTTCAATTTTATGATGCAAACAATCTGTTTTTATTTTTACTTTTAAATCTCATCAATTATAATTATGATCCGCCATATAATTAGTTGTGCAGATTATTCAGTCTGCGTCGAAGAAAGTGGTGCCTCGTTTGGCTCTTGTTTTAGTAATCCTACATAACTAAGTAGGTGACCCGATCCCCACTAAGCTGTTTATCTCAACAGGCACACATGTCACATCAATATGCAAACATGCATGGCAAAAAGCCTGCCTAAACGTGCAAACATGCATGAAAAAATGTCACCTCAATAAGTAAATAGTAAAGCATATGTATTTTCAATTTTAGTTCACATATTATTGATCAAAATATCTATAATCCATCCAATCAAATATAATTGGAATATATTGCGACGAAATCCTGAAGGGTAGCATCTAGTTTAATATAGTAGATAGTGCCTTGCCTTGTCAGTCAAGCATGGTGTTGCTCTAACCTAGCTGCTCCCTCCAATCAACTTTAATTGTACTAAACCATCGACAAGTACTATGGATTGGGGGAGTATTAAAGTTCAAATGAACCAAGCTTATTCTCCAATTTAATTATCAAGCTAGGGCAACTAGTTGCTACATAAATATTAAGAGTGATTGTTATGTTCTGTATACAAAAAAAAAAATCATGCTTCCAAAAGTTAGAACATGACTTTTTTTATCAGATGCGTGATTAAGCTAACTAATCAAGCTGGCCCCACAGTGAAAAATCCTAGAAATTAGAGCACATCACGCAACGCACGTGGTTCAATACTATTTTGGAGCTTCTAGGCCCTTTGATTTTTCAGCTGCCCCCACACGCACTGCAGGGCGCCTATATTTTCTAGCTTTATTCCTTTTCACGAGTTGGTGGAATACATTTCAACACACAATGACCTGAGCTTGACGACCAATCTGCAACGCTAGCTCTTAATAATTCCTACACACGCACATAATAAACAAAAAAAAAGGAAGGTTCGTCTCTGGTCCGGCGCTTGAACCATATCACGGGAATGGTCAAATCGAGGATGGCACTCGTGCGCATTCGCTATCGAGCCCACCATGCAAACAGTCTTTTTACCGTTCCGGCCTTGTCCATCTGCGTGTTGTCTACGACAACCCCCAGCTCCAGGAATCCTCTCTCTCTCTCTCTCTCTCTCTCTCTCTCTCTCTCTCTCTCTCTCTCTCTCTCTCTCTCTCTCTCTCTCTCTCTCTCTCTCTCTCTCTCTCTCTATGACGCATGCATGTGATCCGTGGTATATGTAAGGCGGAGGAAGCCGCCTTCAGCAGACTACGGGTCAAAGTGAGGCACGATTATCCTACCCTAGTATATAATCCTGGGTGTAACTTGTAAAACTCTTTTCAGCTACTTCCCCCCCCCCCCCCCCCCCTCTCTCTCTCTCTCTCTCCCTCTAGCTCGAGCTCAACGTAACGCAGCCATGGAGAATTATCCCATTCTGTTTGGGACGCAGCCCTCTTCTTCCACGTCCAATTCATACCACTTCATGGCAGGAGCGAGCAGCCATGACCATCTACATCACCATGGTCAAGCAGCTGGCAATAACACCGGCGGCGGCGGCGGCTTGGGCCAAGGCCTCTTCTCGGGGTCCAAGCAGGAGGATCCCTCCGAATCAAAGGATGGTGGCGATGATCGTGCAGGAAGTAGCTCACAGGGCGGTGGCGAGGCGGACGTGGTCGTCGGGAAGAAGAAAGGCGAGAAGAGGGAGCGGCGGCCGCGGTTCGCGTTCCAGACGCGCAGCCAGGTCGACATCCTCGACGACGGCTACCGGTGGAGGAAGTACGGGCAGAAGGCCGTCAAGAACAACAACTTCCCCAGGTCTGTAAATCCGTGCCCTAATTTCTCATATGACACCTTGACTTGCTGATCCTGACTGATCGATGATCAAATTGTTTTGATGTTTGGTTTACTTCTAGATGTTGTTTGGGACTTCTAACCATTGATTGTTTCTCCTTTTTGTGTTCTTTTTTTCCATTTGTTTGGCGTGCAATTTCATGTTTTTGATGGGCTCAAAGAAAGTAGGTGAGATGGAGTCCCAGTGAATCTTCCAAGCTCTGGTAGTGGTTGCCTACATGGGATAACGACATGTCTCTCATCCTCATCATCTAGTCTAGGCGAAAAAGCTAGCTAAGTTCCACGTGATTTTGATGGGCATCGCCAATAAATAGAGAGCTGATGGCGATCGAATTTGACTAGGAATAATTTGAGCCACCAGTTAGAGGTGGATTGAACGCTCCACATTATCTACTCCTTGTGTCTATAGATTATCCTAACTAAGTCACCATATTAGCATGCCACCTGGAGCACAAAAGACACTCTCTTCGGGATTACCGACTACAGACGCTGTCTGGCCTTTTCCCCTCTAGGGGCCTGGGTTATGCTTATATTATTACTAGCCAGGCAACTAGCAGACTGGCCTGTGCATTTACGCGGCTAGCTAGATTTCGTACATACTAGCTAGATTTCATACATGAAACTGTAAATGATGGTGATATGGAAAAAAAATTGTGAAGAATAAACTACTGAATAATCTCGGCTCCAATTGCCATGAACTTTGAAAGTGGCTGACAATTCAAGGATTACCAAGCTTGACTCCTTTATACTAGAGTAAAATGGCGTTTCCGTATAATAGAATCCACTAAGGTTTATACATTTAACAAATCCAAGAATGTCGATACATCGGATATGTGCTGCTTGGTGTGTAACTGCTTGATGTTAATCCTCGGTCACTACATACTCCATGGTATTGAATGGAAATCAATTGGTTTGAGTATAATTAGCAGTTGTATTTTTGTGGAAACTTTCCATAACATATTGCTACCCTTTGCTTCGTAGTATGTGACTAATGTTTTTCAACATAATCGAGAAAACTTTACTACATAATTGACTTCCAAACTTTATTGTTGCAGAACAAAAATATTTAGCTTCCAGGTCTAGTACAAGCTTATATCCTATTTAATTCTCAAAATGTACTATTTTATTGTCGGTTACAACTGTCGTGAACTTTGCACATGCAATTCAAGCATATATACCTTAGTTAAATCCATGCATGTTGATCCTTCTAACTAATCCATACATATTGACACATCTAAAACATGATGAGTTTGTTGTTGGTCCTCTGTCACTGCAAACTACATGATACCAAATGTAAATCAAATAGTTTATTCTAGGTTTGTTCTACATTTTTAATTTAGTTTGATTGTACATATAAATCCATTTGTTCATGGTAACAAATTATTGGTTTACCCATTTGTGACCATAATAATGGAGTATGAAAATCAATTGGCTATATTTTATTTCTGACCAAACTAATCCATGCATATTGAGATATCTAAGACATGTTGTATTTCGTGTTGGTCCTCTATCATTGCAAACTATATGATACCAAAAAGAAATCAAATAGTTTTTAAAAAATGGGTTCTCCATTTTCAGTTTTAGATTAATTGTACATATATACCCAATCACTCCGTGTAAACAATTAAATGTGTTAAGCTATATGTCACCATAATAATGGAGTACGAATATCAAATTTGGCTATGTTTTATTTCTGATCAAACTATGTATGTGAAAAGAGTTCTATATCTTTACCTACTGTTTTATATATACTACTCTTCTATCAAGAAGTTCATTCTTAAATTTAGATATTTGTAACCCTAATACTAATAGTCCTATATCTTTACCTATTGCTTTGCATGAACTGGGAGAATAGCACAATAAATATCTATCAATGATTAACCTGTATACTTGCTAAAATAAATTGTAGTATGGTAGAAAAGGTCATAGGATTCGTATGTAAGCCATTGTCCAATTAATGCCTAAGTCATTGTCAATTCAAATTCTTGCAGATGTTAGAGGTGACACTATCCATGTTCTACCGTTGTCATACACAATGTGCTGATTTGTGATTGTTTTGATATAACAACCTTTATATAAGATATGGATATGTATGTTCCATTATTAATTGACTTTAAATCAAAGCCATTACCACATATGATGGAAGGAATAATTTAGCCTATTTGGATGAACATGGTGACTTATTTGTGTATTGCTTTAATTATAACATAATAGATAGATAGATAGATAGATAGATAGATAGATAGATAGATAGATAGATAGATAGATAGATAGATAGTCTCCTCTAACATCGGCGCAAGAAATAGCCGACTTATGTGTATGTTGATGCATGTCTTAATTAATTTTATACACTTGCAAAAATAATATAATACTTAAAGTAGCAAATATTTATGGCAGGCCAAAAATGAGATAAAATGGCAGATACCAAATATTTATTAGACTTCAATCCTTAAGAACAATGATTTACCATTGTGATATAGGCTTTTTCCAGAACAATCAGATCTTAAAAAATAGTGATATGGCACATCACGCCAATCTCATGAACAATTATGAACCATCCTAACATAGAAAGTATATTAATGTCAATTGAATTGCAAGAGACTAAAGCAACAAATGATGAAATCATTTTGTTATTACTAGTTTAAATCATTTACTAGTCATATATCTAAGAACATATACCAATTGATAATGCTTGGATAACTTCCGTGAGCCTCCTTGGATTTTAAAAATGGGTAACATTGGAAGAAAAAGAGAACAAGAGTTTGAGAGGAATACAAGTGTGGAACAGATATTGCAAATATATGCAATTGTAGGAAAAACTGGTAAGATAAAATACAACAAGCACCCATGAAAATGCCTCGATCCTACATAGATACGTATAAGAAATTGGTTGGATTCCTACGTCAATGATGTACGCAAGAGCTTTCCATAGAACACCATTCTTGTGCTCCCTACTCTAAGTCTAGTCTACCCCCCCCCCCCCCCCCACCACCACCACCACCACCTTATTGCTAAAAGGCTTTGTTGTTGTTCTTATGATCCCTGTAGCACAATAGCCTTTAAATAAGTACTAACTTGTTTGTTACATGCAGGAGCTACTACCGATGCACGCACCAAGGATGCAACGTGAAGAAGCAGGTGCAGCGGCTATCGCGGGACGAAGGTGTGGTGGTAACGACATATGAAGGCACCCACACGCACCCAATTGAGAAGTCTAATGACAACTTTGAGCACATACTCACCCAGATGCAGGTCTACTCAGGCATCAACAACGTCTCCCAAACCTTTGGCAACCAACACATGTTTCAATGAACATCACATGCATGGCTAAACAATGCCTATGCGCACTCGCAGAGATTATTTTGATTTGTACATTAACCCTAGACATGTGAAAACGTAAAAGAGTAATAAAGCATGATGCCATAGCTAGATAGATGCAGGTTACTCATGCGAGTTTTTTTGCATTCCTTTGTTGATGTTTTCTTTCAATTGTAGATGGACTATTATGGACTAATCGATCAATACAAACACATAAACTATTAGCACCTCAGGGGTATGTGTGCACTAGTGTTGTACAGCTCCTTGTCATCCATTTCAGATCTAGTAAAAAAATCATCCATATCATATCCACGATGCGTATATGCATGTGTTTGTTTTCAATTTTTCACAATAGTATGACTTGTTTAAGTTGTACTTGTTTTCTTGTATTCCTATTTAGCATTGATCCATATATTCCAATCAAAAATGATGGAGTACATATGTGAAACAATCTCTATCAGAATTAGTCTGTGCACATATGACCACATGAGGACCCCTTTTTGTGACCAAAACATACAAAACTGCATTAATTTTACTTGGTGTATAATGTGAGTATAGAGCAAAGTTGGGCTTAGTATTATCGGAAGGTTTGATATTGATGTTGAACACCTGTAACAGAGGCTTAATATAGCGTGGTAGCGGAAATAGACTATACGAAGTTGGTAGTCAAATACACGGGGTCAAGGGAGGGGTGTCTAGATCTGGTGTGGTGGTTGGCCAGGGATGTTTTCAAAGCTAGCCTCAGCCGTCTTTGTCACCGGATGTATTGTATTGACTAGTACATGGGGAGAAGCAAGTAAGGGTTCCAGGAAATGCAGCACTCGTGGAATTCTATAATCAAACCACGTCTCATTGTCTACTTTTCTACAGTGACCAGATCACTAAATTCCTAGCATAAATCCACATCATATGCTGGGTTGAAGCCATGACTAGGTATCAGCACCTCCACGGGATGGAGATAGTGGACCGAGGAGAGCCTGCGTCGACAAGCAACAGCACATGAAACTAGCAGAGAGTCGATGCGGAAAGTGATGGGAGCGATAAAATGTGTGTTGAGAGCATGGAAACTTGCAAGTGGGTTGAGAGGGGCGGCATGTCTCAAGATGGAATGACGAGCGGCTCGGTGCGGGTGGAAATAGAAAGGGAAAGAAGAGCAAGTGGAGGGATTTTAGTAGAATTATTAATGCGCCGGTTATGGCGATCGAGTGGGCTTTTGTGCCTACTACAAAATTACTTATGGTTATGAGAAAACACAAGGTCATAGGTGATGATGGGTGCATCTATAACTCATGTTGCTCGCCTAGAAAGCAGCGGCACATGGGCCAGGCCGATAGTCATTCACTTCTCATTTTTTTTCTGTTTTACTTTCTTTTAATTTTTTCATTTCTTTTTATCTATTCTTTGAGTCTAAAATACATCAATTCATATTAGAGATAGATGAGTACTTTTTTTAAAGAATTATATACAAAAAATGTGTCAGTTTATTTTATTTTTCGATTTTTTTCTTTTTTTTCTAGCTTCCCACATATTTATAAAAAATATTCATGAAATTTTAAAAAATCTTCATTGTGCATATTATGAGTGTTTAGCATGTATTATACGATATTCAACATGTTAAAAAATAGTTTTATCATGTATTTTAAAATATTCATCGCATATTTTAAAAATATACATTGTGCTGAAAATGGTAATTATGTATTGAAGAGTTTTCTTAGTAAATTTGAATAAAAATCATTCTGAATCGAGAAATACTTCAACTTCTTAAAAAATGTTCATGGTGCATTTCGAAAATGTTAATCACCTTTCTTAAAATGTTTGTCGTGTTTTCAAAAAGAGTGTCTGCCAGGAAAAGCGAGAACTCCAAAAAAACATAGGAAAGAGTGAAAAACACAAGAAAAAGGCAAAAACTAGAAAAGAAAATAAATAGGGGGAAATAAATTTGAAATTAAATAACTAAATATTTTAAATACACTATAATCATCTTTGTAATGCCCAGTAAAAAAAATTGTTTTATGCTTAACATTTTCTAAATATATGATGAACCAGTTTGTAATACATAGCAAAAAAACTAAACAGTGATGAACAATTTTTAATATAGGATGAATATCTTCTAAGTACCACATGACCATTTTTAAATTAAAGGACCTTTTTTAAATACGTTAACATTTTTAATCATGTGAACATTTTTAGAGTAATATACATGAATTTTTTAATTACATAATCATTTAGATAAAAGATACATGTATATTTTTATTTGATATATGAACACATTTTAAAATTATATAAAAATGTATTTTTGAAACACATGCTGAACATTTTTTAAATACACGACGGACAATTTTGAAAAACGCCATGAACATTTTTGCACGAGAACACAAAATGGGAGCTAAAATAAAGGAAAAAGGATGAGAACATAAAGAGTAAAAAGGAAATACGGAAAAGAAACGAACATAAGTAAATAAATCGAAAATTAAAAAATGGTTTTGAAAAGCAGCATACCAGGCCAGTCGCGAGTCTCTGACAAAACGGAACCCAACCTACTGAACTCGAACCAAGCGCACACGCTAAAAATGGAAGGAAAACCGCTATGAAAGGAAAACCGCTTGATAGTCGTGGCCCACGAACTGGCTGCTGTAGGCGAGCGCTAACTCAAACTCGCCATGAGCGAGAAATTGGCTTAGTTATGGCATATCTATACCTCAGGCTTATGATGTGAGGCCTTGAGATAAAACTTATCCATGTGATATATTCTAGCCAAACATAATATGTGCAAGTGTAACTGGAGAAGTGGCAGAAATAACTGTTTTCCGATAACTGTGGAAAAAACATTTGGTGTAAGACTATATTGATGCAGAATTTGACAAGGATGAGTGTTCTTCACAACTGTCTAAAAAGATGCATGTATTCGTGGTACATAGTACATAGATTGATTGAGATGCATCCACGAAACCAGAAGATGATAAGTGACTGATCAACGCGACAAACCACGGAGCACAACTACTGAGCTACCGATGATCGATCGGGTGCATATAAGTAGACGAACGACCTGAACCCTAATGAATGTCCAATCCTCTACCAGATGAAATACAGTCAGGCGCCATTCTGCGGCAGTCTTAAAACTCGCAGTGACTTCTCATCCCAGGAACTGGTGTTCAGAGGTTAATCAGGTCATCTTTCTTCATGTCCTGCTTTTGGGCCCCATCCGCATCCTCCTGGGAGGAGCTGCTGTCCCCTCCCTTCTTGCCGAATATCATCTCGTCGAGGTCATCGAGCATACCGTCGTCTCCATCCGGCTTTGCTCGAGCACCGGCCGGTTTTCTGACCAGGGCCTCTTCGCTGCAGACGGCGGTGGCATCCTCGTGTTCCGCTTCTGCGGCGATCGGTATGGCCAACGGCTCTTGCTCCGCGTGCGCTGGTGCCACGGGTTTCTTCATCTCTTCGTATCTGGATAGCACCTTCTGGATCTCGTCGTTCACGGTCAGGGCCTCGAAGAGCATGGCCTCGTTGTCCCCGGCCGTCTCGACGAATCTCTGGATGGTGTGTTGGGATTGGTAGCATTGTTGCACAAGGGTGTTCGTCAAGTCATCCTGTGCAAGTAACAGAACTAGTCAAAACATAATACTAGCTCTTAGCCAATGTCAATGTATGACCAACAAAAATCTACCTCAAACCAGTAAAATAACATGTAAATGATAGTCTGATTACTGAAGTAAGTAGTCTATGTTGCACTGATATTTTTAAACGCACACCTTGCTTTCAAAAAAAATATATACCTTGCAGTGAATGCAATCGGTAACAGGGAACTATCATATTATGCTCAATTAAGCATTTAGTGCCTTCTCATTTCTGACTTATAGCTAAATGACTGGCAAAACAAGTTTATGTAATGTATGTGAAACTAGGACTTGTGATAGCTCAGAGAATTGGAGTAAAGTTGTCATGGAATTGTAAATGATATTGATTTAGAAACAAAATTTGAATGCTAGAATAACACATGTTCAGGAATAGAGGGGAACTTCATAGTATCTCATAAACAGAGTGCTACGCTCATGCAATAGAATAAAATAACCAGGGCACTGGCATAATAATAATAATAATAATAATAATAATAATAATAATAATAATAATAATAATAATAATAATAATAATAATAATAATAATAACATGTATTTAAAAAAATGTTAACCGGAAAAAATCCACAGAGAACTAGTCCAGCTATTGTGTGAAGTGAATTAGTGTACTTCAGTCAAAAGGTATTTATGCGAACTTGGAGGTTGCTACACAAAGTCCAGTTACCTGCAAAGCATCCTGCTGAGGGGAAGAAGAAAGAACAGTTGAAAGAAGCTCTATGCTGTTACGCGCAACATCAAAAGCTTCCTTTGTTTCTTCGGCAGTATATATATGCATATGCACATCTTCAAAGGTCTGTTGGGTAAAGTTTGCACCAGCTTCAGCTTCAGCAACTGAGCGTGGTGGAGTAAATATGGGGGCCAAGCTCTCATTGTCGCGTCCAGGAAACCGCACTCCTCTTGATTTCAGGCTCTACAGAAAATATATTAGCTAGTTTGTCATTTATAGGCACTGCCTTGGTTACTAAAGCATGATATATTTTTCACTGCAAGATAAATCATATGGATTTACATCAAACTGGCCACTGAAACAACAAATTATTTGACTCAAAAATTTCTTGAGTAGATGTCAATGCTGCTGCCAAAATTTGTTCACTACAATTTCTTCAACCATGAAGCCATGAATTTAAGCGCTGACGGCATAAAAAATATGACCACCACAAATTATCACTCTTCACTTCTAAACACAAAAGTATGAAACATATTAAAGCACAAAAGTGAGAAGCGTAAACTAATAAAGCACTGAGCTTATTGCATACTACTGTATTTTCTTACTTACAGGTATTAAGGGGGTGGTATAGTATAGGGAATGACCAAATGATAATAGTACAATGATTCATGGTGCCAAGATCATCACTCTTCCTTCAGACTGACGGAAGCTTCTTTTTTTATGGTGGAGAATGACGGAAGCTAAACAAATAGTATGTTACTGGAGCTAAATGTGCAATTTTAAATATTCACTGTGATGCACCCGGTTCTATCTTCTGTAATTCAAACAACAATTTCATTCTGAAGTTGTTTCATCTCATGATAACTCGAGATAAAACCGGGTGCTTCCCTCTATCTTCGATCTTTGAAAAGCACCAACCAATTGATGGCATGTGCTTCTACTTAACTGTTGCTTCCACATTATTACTCCCATCAATATTTAAGATTAAGTTCAGTTTTTTCTGAATTTAGTGCCTCCTATTTGTTCCTGCTGACTACAGCATGCCAGTTTCAGAAATGACTACTTCAGTACCCCCTAGGTTACACACCTAGTCACCTATACATTCAGTAATGTTTCTTTGCCAAAACTGACTCCAAATGTCAAACGGCCCCTTCCTTTATAACAGTAGTTATGGACTTAAATTACTTCCATAACATGTTGATGTTTTGGTAGAATATAATTTAGTTATTCTCTATATGGTTTGCGTCTTTTTTCTGAAATAATCACGACATCTATTTTTCAGGTGACAACTACTGCTTCATCTATATGTGAATATAATGCATCAAATTAACCATGCATTCCCTCAACTACTGCTTCATCTATATGTGAATATAAAGGTTAATTTAGTAGGTCAATATACCCATAAAACTGCTCAAATTGTGTGTATTTCTAGCATTATGTTGAGTTCTGAAGGAAAGTACTGAACATTTTTATTTGACTAGCAGCCAGATTTCAGAGATGTACTATGTAATCCCCATTCTACAAATCTACAGTATTTCTTCTAACTGGTAATTTGTATCTGTTCTGTTCATCATCTTGAGCTAAGACTCTTACATATATTGATCTACTTTTCACCCTACGTCTCAACCATAACCTGTCGATATTCTACCAAAAATCACATGCTGGCTACCCATTCATGCAGGTATCTTCAGTTACTTCAACCTTTTGGTCCTAAATTATTGTTTTCTGTACTTACATTGCAAAGCACATCACGCTATTTGGGCCAACTTTTCATTGACCAAGAAATGAAAATATAGACTCTCGACCAAGAAATGAAAATATAGACTCTCACTGCTATGAGACAGAATCAGGCAACTAGAATGTGATACAACAATTCTTCAGGTACCTTGTATGTCTCCTCATAGACCGGCAGGTAGCGGAGCTCCTCGCCGGACTCTCCCCAAGCCTCAATCAGCATAAGTGCCTTGTTCCTGTTATTCACCACGGTCAGTGGATCATCCACCAGCCTGACCATCTCATCAAGAACCCTCTCGGCGGCGACCTCGGAGAACACCTTCTCGCAGTTCTTGGTGACGGTCTCGAGAAGGGACAGGGTGAGGAACTGAACCCTCGCATCCTTGAGCACGAGCCGCTTCTTGACCCCGCGGACCAGATCCACGCTGTTCACCTTCCCGGCGTTGATGAGGTCGCAGATCTCCAGGTTCATGGCCCAGTCGGGCCCCTCCAGGCTCTCGGAGGTGGCGTCCTCGACGACCTTGTCGGCCGGAGTCTGCCCCAGGAAGAGCTCCCTCATCTTGAAGCTCATGGAGCTCATGCCGGCCGTCATCTTCTTGCCGACCTCCGTCCCGGTGATCTTCAGCTGCTCGCTCAGCGCCGTCACCTTCTCCATCAGGTTATGGTCGCCCATCTTCTTCCACCGCTGCTAATTAAACCAACCACCTGAATGTTCATCATCAATCAAAACAAGAAAAGATAATTCAGCAAGGGCCATGGTATATATATAACCAATGTCAAACTTGTGCAAACCCATGGCCTTTGGCCTGTCTGTCAATTATTTACAGACAGCATTGTTCCTACAATTGAATTCAGTGAAAACAATTGCACTACCAGGCACCGTTCAGATAGATTCAGTATCAAATTTGAACAGGCCAGACATCTCCTAGCAGTAGGCAGTAGTAAAATCAAGATATCAATTTCAGGGGCAGTAGTACAATGAGGGTACCAATTTCAAGGGCGGGGCGTAAAGACCAATCCTTTTCATCATCAACACAAGAAAAGAAAATTCAGCAAGGGCCATGGTATATATATATAACCAATGTCAAACTTGTGCAAACCCATGACCTGTGTCTGTCAATTATGTGCTGCAGCTCGGCCGTGTTGCTTTATATATAAAGCGGGGCGGAAGACTTTTGGGGTAATTATGTGCTGCAGCATATATAGCTCCTGCAATTGAATTCAGCGAAAACAATCGCGCTACCAGGCACAGTGCAGCTAGATTCACAGTGTCAAATTTGAACACTCAACACATCTCCTAGCAGTAGTAGAATCAAGACACCAGTTTCAGGGGTGGGCCTGAAGACAAACCGAGGAGGAGTCATAGACTCTGTGGTGCTACAGTACATGTCAAATTTGAATGAAGAAGAGAAAAAGGGCCCAAGACAAGAAGGAACAAATCCAGTCAAATTTGAACAGAGTGCAGCAGCTAGCTAGATTCAGTGTCACTCAAATCTGAAGAGCCGAAACATGTCTCCTCTACCAGGGGCGGGTCGAGTCCATACTCCAGAGGCAAGTGGTCTGCTTCTACTGGCAGCTAGCAAATCTGCATCGAACGCCTACGACTAGGAAGGAGGGCGTTGACTGACGGGGGAAGCTCCAGAACGGCGCGCGCGGGGGGCAGCCGGAGGAAACCAAGACGGAGGTGGGAGGGGGGAGAACTCACCGCGGCCGGGGTCCGGGGAAGGGGGTAGCAGACCAGATCAGATCTGGCGGGCGGCGGCGGCGGCGGAAGAGAAGCAAGTCAGCGGCGGGGCGGCGGCTCGGCTGGCGCTCCTCTTCTCTTCTGCTCCTGGCGAGTTCCCTTCCCACACACGTGCGACCGCAGACTCACTCCAGTGAGCACTCCGTTTTGGACCCGCGTGAACAGTAATACTCCCTCCGGTGTAAGGTAGTAGTATAATTTTGATCACGGTGATCAATACACATAGTTATAGACATGTCAAGACCAAAAGGTAAACGTTTGGCTGCAGCGCACCGGCCAAACGCTCGGCCGGTCGCGAGCCACCACGTCCGTGCCACGCGGTCACAGGGCCCGCACACATTCGTCCTTTTAGAGCAATTTCAACGGGCTGATCTAAACGGACAGTGTTTTTGTCCGTTTGGGTCGGCCGCCCGCCCGCCGTCCGTCCTCTTTTAGTTTTAGGTCGGTAGTGCGCTCAACGGGCCGACCCATTTTTATGACCGCGCGCGTTTAACATCGTGTCGTCGCCCTGATTTTGACGCTCCAGCATGCAGGAAAGGTTCGCGCGCGCTGGTTTTGGTGTTCCAGCGCGCGGGAAAGGTTCGCGCGCGCGCCGCGGCCGACGCTCTCTCCACACTCTGTCGGCCGCCCACTCTCGCCGCCTCTGCACCACCATGTCGATCCGCCGCCTACGCGCTTCGGATTTTCGCGAAGTCCGCGAGCAACGCTCCGGCGCCTTCTCCGCCGAGATCTGGTTTCGCGAGAAACGTCTCGCTGTCGGCACCTTCGACACCGCAGAGGAGGCGGCCCGCGCGCACGACGCGGCGGCATGGCGCCTCCTGAGGCCTCGTCGGGATATGAATTTTCCCAACGTGTCGAGTCAGCGGGCGCAGGATCTGGCGCCTCTCCCGCGGCTTTTCACCGACGAGGATCATCGTGTCCACCGGAGGCGGCAGCGTCGCCTCGCCATCGCAGAGAAGGACGTGGAAGCCTTGGTGCTGTGGCGTGGAGGCTACCCGCAGGACATCGTCGACGAGCGCCAGTTCTACAAGCAATTTAGATCGGAGAGGGACGCGAGGAGGAGGGAGCGAGCCGCCTATCGGGAGGACAAGCGTTCGCGGAAGCAGGCAGCTCAACTGAAATTGAAGCTACGAGAAACGGTGGGTTGGGACTTTGAAGACGAGGCGTATGCTGACGCCTACATTCAGACATCGGAGGAGGACATTACCGAGTCGGATTCAGAAATCGACGAGTAGTGGTCTTTTCTTTTTATCTGTGTACGCTAGAATTATCTATGTATCCCTTTTTATCTGAAAAAATGGCCGGCGGCGTCGGCGACGTAGCAGGCGGGCGAGGGTGTGAATCCAATGTGCCACCGACCAGCGGGCCCGGTGAGGAAAGAGGGCGAGCGCGCGCGTCCGTCTCGTGTCCGCGCCGACGCAAATCCGGCTCAAAAATGGGCCTGGAATGGGTCGCCCGCGGACGAAAAACGGACGCGTGTCCGTTTGGGTCGGCACGTTGGGCCGACACTTTTGTCCGCGCCGACCCAAACGGACGCGGACGGACGAAATGGGTCGCCCCATTGGAGTTTCTCTTATATCTCAACCATCTGTGTCTTATGCTTTCATCCCTTGCTCGCCTTTCTCCTCAGCATCTCTCGCACATATCCATTCCCCACTTGCCTCTCTCCATGAGCCTGCCTCCGGCCAGTGCCGCGGTTTCTCCGGTGAGGCCCCCACCGGCGAGGCATCCCCTGCTCCTCTCTTCACCTCTGCTCGTCGGCCCTCCCCTTCCTACTCCCCGACGCCCCCGTGTGATGGACCATGGGTTGGCGCTTGGCGGAGGGGGAAGCATGCCGTGGATCTGCACCTGGTGGACGGGAACAGCTGCAACCGACCTGGTCGGGAGCTGCAACTGGTCTCGCCGGGAGCTGCGACGGGTGGGTGACCACGACCACGGGCAGGCAACGGGATGGATGACCGTGCCCAGACAAGTGCTACAACCACGGCGATCAGATGTTCGAACCAGCTCCTAATTGTGCTACTACAGGCGTTTTGATTTGATAGAACCATCGTCCAATTTTCAGTTTTTTTGCTATCACCGTAATATGTATTTGCTGGAACTATCAACATTTTTTGCTACCATCGTTTTTTTTGTTTTGCTGGAATCATGCCCAATTTTACTTTTTTTGCTATCATCATAATATTTTTTTGCTGGAACCATCAAGATTTTTTGCTACCATCGTTTTTTAGTTTTGCTGGAATCATGCCCAATTTTACTCTTTTTGCTACCACCATAATATTTTTTTGCTGGAACCATCAACATTTTTTGCTACCATCATTTTTTTGGTTTTGCTGGAAGCATGCCCAATTTTACTTTTTTTGCTACCACCATAATATTTTTTTGCTGGAACCATCAACATTTTTTGCTACCATCGTTTTATTTGGTTTTGTTGGTACAACGCCAAATTTTTGCATTTTTGCTACCACAGGCCTTTTGATTTGCTGGAGCGAGATTCATTTTTTGCTACCACCGGCATCTTTGATTTTTTGCTTCAACAACGTTCATTTTTCCAATTTTTGATACCAGCGTTTTCAAGTTTGTTGGAAGCAGCGCATTTTTTTGCTACAATCATTGTTTTGGATGCGAACCACGGCGTCATCACCATTGTTTCCTGGAGGGGGGTGAGGGAGAGGGGGTGAGGGGATGGGCAGCACCAGCAAGGGGCGAGCGTCGGCGGTGATTGTCGACGGCGGACGCGCGCTGCACGACGTGGAGGGGCTGCTGGGGGGAGGGAGCGACGGTGTCCCATTGGAGCCGGGCGACAACCGGCGACGAGGGAAAGGCGCCTAACTGCGCTGCGGGGGAGGGGTAGCGCGAGGCGCGACCTACTTTGAGGTATACAGCCGGCGGGGCGGGAGACTACTCGCAGAGAGGGATCGCGGTGTTGGAAGACGAAGTCATTGAAGGATGTGGGCCAGCTGGCAAAACAGACGGCTGATGACACGCTAATCGTGCGGCTGCGATGCGACCGGCCCAAACTTGGGCTGGCGCACCGGCGCCTATCAGTGCTCTAAGAAGAAATTACCTTTGGCAAATTTGTTGGTTAGTGGCAAGTAAATCAAGTAGCACGGGAAAGTAAGAAATACATACAATCGATAGGGAGGTATTTTTTCTAGAAGGAAAGACACAGACAGTCAGAAGGGAGGTACTTACCTTTTTATCTTAAGGTCAACAACGAAATTATGAGTTAAAAAAATGCACCTTATATTCTGAAATTTTATCAAAAAACAAATACACCTTACATAAAAGAAAAGAGAAAGTATTTTTTTAACTATTGATAAGTGCATCTCCAACGGCGACCCATAAATTTTTCTCCCACATCCGCCGCAGACAGGGGGACCAGTCCGTTGTGAACACTGCGGCAGGCTCTCACAGATTCTCTCCGGCATCTGCCGCAGACAGGGGGACCAGTCCATCATGAACACCGCGGCGGGCTCCCACAGATTCTCTCCCGCATCCGCCGCAGACAGGGGAACCAGTCCGTCGTGAACACCGCGATGGGCTCCAGGGAAGGGGGTAGCAGAGCAGAGCAAACCAGACCTGGCAGGCGGCGGCGGAGACAAAGATAAGCACGTCAGCGGGCGGTGCTCGACAAATTTTCGTGTTTTGACTCTTTTCTGAAACCTATTTGAGATTTGACCCTAGTTTGAAAAAAATCGAGATCTGACCTTTTTGCTACCGCCAGAGTCCATGGCGGTAGGAAACATGCTACCGCCAACCAGGCTGGCGGTAGCCTGCACACCCCTACCGCCAAGGTGCTTGGCGGTAGGCACGAGCACGCACTGTGTTCAATACTTAGGAGGTTTTTGGCGGTAGGGCATGCAACCCTACCGCCAGGGACCTTGGCGGTAGGGTATAGGCTGTTATACCCTACCGCCATGGTCCCTGACGGTAGTTCAATACTTAAGGATCAGATCTCAAAATTTTATCAAACTAGGGTCAAATCTCGAATAGATTTCAGAAAAAAATCAAAACACGAAATTTAGCCGCGGTGCTCATGTTCTGCTCTTCACAGTTCCCTTTTCACAACATTTGTTGTGCAGCCGGAGACTCACTTAAGAGAAGAGCCGTTCCGGACCCGCGTGAACAACAATGATTATTTTATAAGAACACTATTAACAAATTCAAACAGGGGCCTCTTCGGAGCCCCTCGCTCCCAGAGCTGCAGTTGAAAATTGCGTAGCAAGAAAACAAGTGGTCCACGGATTCTATGATTTTGCAAAGCTGGTGGATTGTCGAACAGCTCCCAAATCTGAAGAAAAAAGATTGATGACAAACATAAACGTGAGTTATTGAGATGACCTTTTCTATTGAGATTGATGAAGTCTCCACGTCTCCCTCACTAAACATATATCACCTAAAGTCATAAAATAAATTCAGGAAAATACAAACCATGAATCCTCTTAAGAGCATCTCCAACAACGGCGTCAAAAGACGCGTGCGGGGTAAACTGGCACCATAGCGCGTGCGGGACGTTTCCACGCGCTCCAGTAAAGGTGGAAAGTAGCGCGCGCGGAAAACGATTGCGCGCGCGGGAGAGAAAGCGGGCGGTCGCACGCTAGATTCGATGCACCACTTCTGGCGCGCCTATAAATTGCGACGCTCGTCACGCGGCCTCCCATCCCTATCCGCACTGCCACGCGCGCTCTCGACGCTTCCTCTGCCGCTTCCCCGCCCCGCCACCACCGCGCCACCATGCCGCCGCGCCGTCGAGGATCTTCGGGCTACCGCGACGTCCACGAGCGCCCCTCCGGCGCCTACTGCGCTGAGATCCGGTCCGGCGACGTCCGGCTCGGCCTCGACACGTTCGATACCACGCACGAGGCCGGCCACGCGTACGACGCGGCGGCGTGGCGCCTAGAGAGGCCTCGCACGCAGATGAACTTCCACGACGTCTACACGCGCGAGTAGGTGCAGGCCGTCGCCCCTCCTCCTCGTCTTATCACGGACCTGGACCACGAGGAGCACCGTCGGCGGCAGCGCCGCCTCCTCATTGCCGAGGAGGGCGAGCGAGCCATGGCGGAGTACCGCCGGTGCCACCCGGTGGACGTCGCCAACGAGCGCGCCTTCTGGACGGAGAGGACGGCAAAGCGCCGCGCGGAGCGGGCGAACAGGCGTCGGCGGAAGGCACTGGCCATATCGCAGTGCGATCTCGTTAACTCCGGTGGGAAGTCGTTCTTCTCGTCGGACAATGATCGTTGGGATGACGTGTGGCTCTCTACCTCGGACAACGCCAGCAAGGGTGATGATGAGGACGACTCGGAGTAGTTCTAGTTGCACCGTAGTTTTTATCTAGTTGCACCGTAATTTTTATTATGTAGTTGCACCGTTGTTCTTTTTATCTATCTATGCTATGAACTATGTAAAATATCTATGTATCGTTTTATCTATGCTATGAACTATGTATCAGTTTTTATCAATGAACAAAATATCTATGCACCGTAGTCTGAAGTGTTTATGCGGAAGCGCACCCGCTACATTTTAGCGCGCCTGCTGGAGCTACGTGCGCGCGCTACATTTTACCGTGGCTGCTGGAGCCAGCGCTTCCCGCCGCGCCAAACCAGACGATCGGCGCGCTGCAAATTGGTTTTTAGCGCGTCGCGCATTAGGCGGTCTAATCTATAGCCGCTGGCGGTGATCAATGGAAAGATAACAGTATCCAGTTTTGGTATACAAAACACCAGCGACCCACGAGACCACGACCATAACAGAAACAGGAAACAAGATGCTCGACTCAAAACACCTACGGGCCAAAAGCCTGATAACACCTTTGTCATCACCCACAGCCAAAAGGGCACCAAGTTCGCAGAATACACCATTAGACAGCAACAAGAGAAAAAACACCCAGCAAAACAAGACCGTCGCACGTGAGAGAGAACTATATATGCTGGATATTCACCACCTCGAATCATCAGGCTCCACTGAAACATCCAGGAACTTCAAGCCGCCAAGCCCAGAGACACGGCCCGATCACATCACACAAGGATCGACGTTCGCTCGCAGCTGATTCGACAGAGATTTACGTTGCTTCACTCAGCACTGCCTTCACAGCAATACCTTCTTCATTCTTCAGCAAACCTGTCCAGTAAGATAAGAACGAGCAAGCGGTAAAGATGCATGGTTTCAATCCGAGTGCGCATCACATGGTTCTCAAAGATGACTTTATTCTGAGTACACCAAATCCCCCAACAAATAGCAGCCACGCATGCAGGGTATGTAAAAACATTCCCCTCCAGGTAAGAAGGCATACAGCCAGCCAAGAAATACTCTGCCATAAACTATTGAGACGTCCCTTACATAGCAAGCAATTCCCAGGGCATCTAGTTTACCACTCACTACTCGTACAAGAAAGGAACAGAATCCATGCATACATTGTCTAAATATAAGAGAAAGGAATAAAGGCCCTAGCTTGCAGCCCCTGCTAGGCATCTCATCTTATCTCCTCTCCTCTCATATATTGCACATATGTATATATGGTGACTTGGAGGAAACCGTTATGGTCTGGATATGATCAGATATGATGATATAGGCACACATAAAACCCCTCCCAAAAAAAAAAGTCCACGAACGCATGCGAGGTACTACTCGGAGTCAGCAGGTATCCCTTGATGTGCCAGTTCCAGTGATTTTTTCGAGCAACCAGTTCCAGTAATTTTCACATACTAGTACATTATATTTTGCTAGGTTTGTGCTGAGCATCAAGTAATTCAAGACCCAAATTGCATCAACAAGGTCATAATCATACGAATAAGAGTGAATTTTGGTTTTTACCCCTATACTTTTAGGCCCTCTTCGATTCAAAGGATTTCTAAAGGAATTTTGGAGGATCCTAATCTTTAGGAATTTTTCCGACATGGGTTGTTTGATTCATAGGATTACAATCCATAGGGATTTTCCCATAGGATTCAACTAGTTTTCATAGGAAAATTTCCATCCACTCCAACCTCATGTGAAGAATCCAATGTTTTTCCGGTGCACAATCAAACACTCATACTAATCCTGTAGGATCGAAGATGACATGCCACTCTATTCCTCTGTTTTTCCTATTCCTGCGTTTTACAAATCCTGCGAATCAAAGAGGCCCAAATTAAGGTGCCACCTTGGATTTAGGGGTAGATAGTCAGTGGAAATATGTGATCCCAATCCAGTTGCTGCATTTAATCCATTCTCAACTGCACATTTGTATGTCCAAACAGCTCCTAAACGGATTGCAAGAATTTTTCGAAAAAAACGATACCTGGTGTATAATTTGACAAAAGTACTTTAGTCGTCATGAATTAATTCTCTGCTATCCAGCGTACGTTATTTTCTTGGTTATAAATAGGCTACCTAAGCTAGCTAGCTGATTGCACCTAATTTGCAGATACCGCTGATGTGCGTGCAGTTGCAAATCTAGATCGAGAGAGCTAGCTAACCAGCATTGGTCCGATCAAGCTAGAGTACTTGTGTCCATGGCAGAAGCTTCAATGCACACTACTGTTATGCAAGTATTCAGCAGTTTGGAAATCCATGCATTGATTCTCTTGAGCTTTGCCCTGCAACTATTCCTCTTCTTCTCGGGCGGCCTTCGGCGCCGCCACTGCCATATGCTGCTTACGACCTCAATATGGCTGTCTTACCTGTCAGCTGATTTCATCGCGGCATATGCGCTGGGCTACCTTTCACGCCAGTTGTCTTGCGGGCACCTTTCCTTCTTATCCACCTCGGAGGGCAGGACACCGTGACAGCCTTTTCATTGGAGGACAATGAGTTGTGGTTGAGGCACCTGCTGAACCTGCTAGGCCAAGCATGCCTGGTCATGTATGTGTTGTGGAAGTCGGTGGCATTGGCACACTACCACTTGTTATCCCGGCTGCATTTCTATTTGTTGCCGGGATCATCAAGTACGGAGAGAGGATTTGGGCACTCAAGTTGGGGAGCCAGAAAGGCCTGAGGACCTCCACTAGCGGAGAAGCAAAGAAGGCATCCCTGGAAGTAGAGGGCAGTGAACAATATGTGCAGACATATCAAGCAATTATCAAGTATGCTGCTCTTCACACCAAGGGAGCCGTGCGGGGTATATTCGCTGGACAGGATCTCTATGACATGGACCTGCAAAGTCGTAGTAAATTTCGAGATTTACATAGGTATGATATGGAGTATGTACAAGACAAGTTCAAGATAGCAGAGATTGAGCTTAGTATAATGTACGACAGCCTCTTCACGAAATCCCGGGTGATTCAAACAACGGCCGGCGCCATCCTTCGGTGTGTCTCCCTCGCCTCCACAGTGGTTGCCTTTGTGCTTTACGTCAAGATGATGATGAGTGGTAGTGTCGATGCTGAGCAAACGGCGGTTGCATACAAGGACGACTACAGAAGAAGTGGAATTGATGCTGCCATCACCCATGCATTATTTGTTGGAACATTTTTCCTCGAAGCTTGCTCGATCTTCATCGTGATGATGTCGCCGTGGGAGTGGCCATTCTTGGAAGCTCGAGCTGGATGGTATAGTCGTGTGCTGCTCAACCGAGTGGCATGGCCAATCTTCATGAAGATCCAACCAGAGACCAAGCCATGGTGGTCAAACTCAATGGGGCAGTACAACTTGTTTAGCTCCAGCAGGAGCATGTCAGCTGAAGGCCACAGGTGGTGGAATAGAACCATCAGAATGGCAAAGAAGATGGCAGGCGTGTTTGGAGCTACTGATGTGTGGAACAAGGTAAACAACACCAAGCACACCCAAGTCACGAGGGAGATCAAGGATCTCATCCACGACTCATTAGGCCTTGTAGACCTTGTGTTTGGGCAACCTCAATCCATCCGTGTTCCAAGGAATTATAAAGTACTACTGTCTCTCTCCTTCGAGCATGCCTTGTTGACGCTACACCTTTGGACAGACGAGGTGCTACAGAAGGCGGCCAAGTCGACAATGGTGATGAATAGCATTCGCACCACCCAAGACCAAGAGGCAGCACGGCAGCAATGTCTTATGGATACCTGCAAGAGGCTATCTGACTACATGGTGTACCTGATGGTGACGCACCCTGCCATGCTAGCTACCCATCAGCACCAACGTGCAGGATCTACTGGCGAAGGCCTCACAGTGGGCCAATGATGCATCCAGCATCGAGGATATTTTATGTAAATTTGGTATAGTATTTTCTTCTAGTTTCTGGCACTCGCAAATGGGGTGCCGGAAAGCCAAAGGGGTATCCACGCGGAGCTTGAGAAACTGGAGCAGTTGTGGGTGAGGATGCTGGTGTACGCAGCCGGAAAATGCCGGCCGGAAGAGCATGCCCGAAGGCTGAGTGCTGGGGGAGAGCTCATCACCTTCGCCTGGATGCTCTTGGCGCATCGGGGAATGGGAGACGTGCAGCACAGAGTCAGTCTTTTCTCAGGACAAACCGTCCCAGGAGCAAATCTTTTGGAATTTGAGACATCTGCAAATTAAGATGGATCGATCAGGAGTTAGCTCACTACTTACTCGGCTCAATTACTTGCCTACTAGCCTCTGTTGTATCGTCGTCTATACATTTATGAGTACTACAGTTAGTGCCGCTGTATTTCCTTAAACAGCTAATACCGTCCCTCTTTATTTGATACCTAGCACTACCGGACTCGCGGTCTATGCCTACGGCCAAGGGCCGTCGGTATAGATCTATGCCTACGGCTGCCGTCGGCATTGACCCGTCAGCGTAGATATCGTCAGCGTAGTCTTGTCAGACCGTCGGCGTAGTATAGCCGTCGGCATAGGGACCTATGCCGACGGCTGGGGTTAGCCGTCGGCATAGTTTAGCCGTCGGCAGTGTTTTTCCGTCTGACGGCAACGGACGGCGCCGTCAAAAGCGCTGACGAGTCATGGGACACCATGTGGCAGAGGTACGCCGACGGCTTGGCCGTCGGCATAGGTAGAAATCTATGCCGACGGCCTAGCCGTCGGCGTACCTCTGCCACGTGGCGTCCCGTGGTGCTCCTGGTGGCAGTGCTTTGCCGTAGGCATAGATGGAATCTATGCCGACGGCTTTGCCGTAGGCATAGTCCTGCCACGTGTCTTTCCCTGGTTTCTCCTGGCGGCAGGGCTATGCCTACGGCAATGCCGTCGGCATAGATTTTCATTTATGCCGACGGCTTTGCCGTAGGCATAGATCTGCCACGTGGCAAGCCCTGGTAACTCCTGGGCTTATATATGCCGACGGCTTTGCCGTAGGCATAGTTTTTTTTATTTTTTTTATTTTCTCTGTTTTCTCTTTTTCAATTCATTTGACAGCATTTTAAAGCAGAATAATATGGAATTATGCAGAAATATGACAGTTCATCATCTAAACATACTCAAGTTCATCATCATCATCTAAACATACTCAAGTTCATCATCATCATCTAAAGATCATCACCGGCGGAAGTTCATGAACATAAAAGTAGTGCAAGACATGGAACATCATAAAAGTAGCAACATGAAAGGCATGGCACGACGGCCACATGCACGGAATCATCATCGACATCAAGCAAGACCACCTCCGCCAAAACCACCACCAAGACCACCTCCGCCAAAACCACCACCACCACCAAGACCACCTCCGCCAAAACCGCCACCGCGACCACCATCACTCTGCCAGATCGGAGTGACTGGGGTCGACGGAGCAGTAGTCGAGCCACCGGTCCCCTACATGTTTCAGAAAAGATTCTAACAGTAAATATGATATGATAGTATTGAATGAACGAGAACTAGTTTGCCAGTAGTTAGGCAAATGTACTAACCGGACCATCACTGCCTAGTGCCACCCATTCATCGAACGTGGGCACGTGTGGGGGTTCTCCCGCAGGTGGTGGTGGGGGTCCCATTTGTGGTGGATCCGTGTGGTTACTCCAAGACGCCAACATAGCCTGGATGTTAGTTAAACAAGCAAACTAGAAGGTCAGAAGGAATGAAAGTGCAAAAATTTAGCTTGGTTTTAAGAGGGCAAAACTAACCGCCATCATCTGACGGTTGTAATCATCATTTACCTTCACTCGTTGCAAGTACTCTCGCACCTCGAGATTCCTATGCTCGACAAAGGCCTTATATGCCTACATAATTTAGGTTGTTTCTAAGTGAGCAATGCTGAAAATGAACTGAGAATGCTAGAGAGAAAAAGATAAAGGGGAAGTACTTACAGCATGCTGGCGGGCTAAGGGAGTTTGTGAACGCCCCGTACTCTCTAACTGGCTCGGGTTGGTAGACCGAAGCCGTGTGTACGAGATCGAAGGAGTTATCAAGCCATCGAAACACGGATACCGGCCATGTGACTTCCCCTGGATGGCCACCACCGCCGTGTCGTCGATCTGAGACTGGGCGACCTCAGGAACAGGAACATCCGGATGCAACTTCTGATAGTGCTGAGTGTAAGACTCCAGGTGCTCCTCGGTCTTGCCGTAGTACTGGCTCTCGCCCTCCTTGGGATGACTCCGCTCGTGGGCCAGCTTCCACGACTCAATGTCTGAGAGCGGCCTCTTCAACTTGTCCTCCTGCAACGTCAAACAGAAGTTAGCCATACATAAGAACATGACGGTAAAGAAGAACAAAAATGCATCATGAATATAGATATACCTTCATGGCCTTGAAGCCCCAGTGGTTCCTGTTTCCTTGGCCATGTGTCCCGTCTTTTCCACGGTTAGCCCGGGCCTTGATGCTCTTGGCAACAAACTCTGCATCGTCGCCGAACCACCTATCCACCAAACTCTCCCATCTGTCATGCCTTCCATAGCACCAACGAGGAACAACCTATGCAAATTTTGGAAGCATGACATGTGAGCACGAAACATATAGTTGAATGCTTGAAACAATGATAAGTTAGTAATAGTTACCATCATGAACTGCTCCCTGTTCAAGGTAAGTCGTTGCCTCTGCGCTTGAGTTTTGGTCATCTTTTGTTGCGGGTAGATGTGGTAGTACTGCGAGACGGCAACCCAGCGCACCTCGTACTGCAACTGATGAGCTTTCTTCTTCGCAGTCGCAAGCAAGACCACGTCGGCTCTGGCCTTGTGCTCGTCAAGAACTCTATAGAGTTGCTGCAATCATGCATAAACCAGAAGCAAACAAGGCATGAGTTGAGTGATTCAATGATAAACTATGAACGAAAATGAAGACAAGTGATTCAGAAGAGAACTTACCCAAAATTTGGTGATCACGGCCTTAGCGGCCGTCCCGTACTCCGCGTTGCTGCAAGCCTCATAGTGGGCCCAGCTCGTGGCCAAAACCCGCAGCTGCGGGTCCCTGTCTGGCCGCGGGCAGAATAGGCCAGGCCAAAACTCCTTCAACAGGACAGTGATAAGGCCATTCGGTTTACGGCCCTTTCCGCGAAGGATCCAGTTTCTGCAGAAGAATCAAATGATTGCCATGTGTACAATAAGAAAATGTTGTCATGTGTTGAAAATATGATTGAGAGGCACTTACTCTGTCCCCACAGGTTCAATGAGCCACTTGTGCTCCTCGATAGAAGGTGGTGTAGGTAGTCCGGCATTACCACGCAGCCACCCCTGCGGAGCACCCGGTGGCAAGTCACCCCACAACTCGGGATCAACATCCCCTCCACCCTCCTCGCCCTCCTCCTCACCCTCCTCCTCGGCCTCCTCCTCCTTGCCCTCCTCCTCCTCACCATCAGGAACATACTCCTCCTCCTCAGACTCAGAAGGTGCCTCTGTATAGGAGGGCATCGAAGAAGACCCTCCTATTTCGGACACGGCCCGGAGTTTTTTGCCCTGGCTGCCTCTCCCCCCACCTCCTCCTCCTCTAGGGGCTCTCCCCCCACCACCTCCTCCTCTAGGGTCTCCTCCCCCGACCCCTCCACCTCCCTGTGAGGTGTCATCCTCGCGTAGTCGGGAGGGAACCTTGTGGGCTCGTCCACTCCGAGTAGTCCTTTGAATTTAGTGAGGAAACTGGCGCCGCTGGACTTGCCCATGATTAGCAAACCTGCATTGAGAAGAGAATAAACAATTAGTAAGGATATCAATTAAACAAGCATACAGGAAAAACATTAATACCAGAAGAGCACATTAAGCATACTATTGTAATGATCATTAAAAGAACTTACATTTTCTAGAACCCATATGAATCATCACTATTGTAATCTATTTGTGGACCGGTCTCATCATCACTATCACGCATATCTTCTTCGTTGTCTGACGGACGTGGAGGCTCTTCCTCATCGTCAGCGTCTTCATTTAACTTTTCAAGCATAATTATGTCTCTTTGATTCACAACTGCCTCACCATCAATCCGTGCATCGTCGTCGTTTGGGTCCAGGTCAACATAACCCAAGTCACCATCCTCGTTGTTTCGGACCACGTCATCATGTTCCTCTTGATAGAACACTCCCTCGTATGTCATGGGGTTTATGTTGTAGTAATCATCATCGTTCGGGTCCGGTAGCTTACCATGCGGCGACACCTTGAACACAACTTCCCAACCCTTTAGGTACTCTTTCTGGCATGGGTAAGGCAGATAATATACTTGTGTGGCCTGGGTAGCGGCGATAAAGAGATCAGCTCCGACATAGACGGTTGATGGTTTAACTTCGACTAAACCAACAGAAGGCGTATGTCTCAGACCCTTTTTGGGGTCGAACCATCGGCATTTGAACACAGTGAGACTTAGGTGTTCGCGGCCACGTTTGAATGTAAGCTCGTATATTTTTCCTACCCTTCCGTAGTAATCTACTTTATTATCTCCTTCAGTGAAGACTCCGGTATTTATGGTTTTGGGATCAGGCCGACTGTTCTGGTGCTCCTCTGTATGGAAGCGATACCCATTCACATCATACTTTTGGCATGTCATGACGACAGGGTCAAAACCCATGGAAACCCATCTCAATTATTCATCCATTGATTCGGTCAGATCATTTCCCTACAAGTTTAATTGAAATTATAGGGTGCATGAGTTTAATTGAAATAGGTAATAGGGAAGTGTGAAAAATTACTTTCTCCATGAACCACGCAACGAAATTTTTCCTTCCATCAGCACCCTTTCGGAGAAGAGCAAGTGCCTCCGCTTCAGTAGGAGGCAGCATTCCCGTCCATTCTTCTTCGATGAATCGACTACAATAAGAAAAGCGGTATAAGAACTAGGCAAAGTGAACATAACGAATTGACTAAAAGAATGGTGCAAAGGTATTACCTCATCCACTCATCCTCAACTTCCTTGATGTTGTGCAAGATATAAAACATGACATCCTCCCACTCATCTCGTGGCATGAGATAAGGTTTCGAGCATCCAGCCCTACCACCTTGCCCGATGAATAGAGGCAACTTGGGTTTATACTTGGGTTCTTCTGTATTGTATCGAGACACCTTATTGTGCAACGTGGGAACATGGTCCGGATAGTAGGCTGTCCTGAGGTCTGCCACCTCCTCTAGGATAACTGCCTCAGCTATGGAAGCTTCAATCTTAGCTTTGTTTCCACATTTCTGTCTCAGATGCTTGTTCTGTCTCTCAGGGCCGTACTGCCAACGATTCTGCACAGGGCCCCCCAACAATACCTCGTTCGGGAGGTGCAAAATGAGATGTCTCGTCGGAGTAAAGAAGCCTGGCGGGAAGATCTTCTCTAGCTTGCATATCAACTCCGGCGCCTTCTTATGCATTTCTTTTATCTTCTCAGGACATACTTCTTTAGCACAAAGCGTGCAGAAGAAATGGCTTAACTCCGCAAGCACACGCCAGACATGCTCGGGAACATAGCCCCGAACCATCACCGGCATAATCCGCTCAATCCATACATGATAGTCATGACTCTTGAGCCCGGTCACTTTGCCCGTTGAAAGATTGACCCCCTTACTTATATTCGACGCATAACCATCAGTGAACTTCACGATGTGTTTCAGCCACTTGAATGCCTCCATCTTATGATCCTTTTTAAGTATGAAGTCAGCATCTGGCTTGAACCAAGATTTTCGACTGCCTGTGGGAGGCTGCATGTGTAGACGTGGTCTATCACAAATATTCTGTTGATCAACTCTAGCATTAACATTATCCTTTGTCTTATCAGGAATGTTGAGGATCATGTGAAAAAGGGACTCTGTGACATTCTTTTCGGTGTGCATCACGTCTATGTTGTATGGAAGTTTGAGGTCCTTAAAATAGGGAAGTTGCATGAAGGGGGTAATGTGAGTCCAGTTGTGTGTCTCACCATATCCTTCAATTTTTTCCCTTTACCTTTTCCTTTGCCCTCGCCCTCGTCTTCACCTGTGGCTTTGCCTTTGCCTTTTCCTTTGCCTTTCCCTTCACCGGCAGGCTTAAGAGCTTTTAGTTGAGCAAGCACATCCGCACCAGAAAACATTGGAATCTCGTTTACTTCATGGACAACTTTGCCTTTTGTGAAGTTCTTCTTGTCTTCCCTATCAGGATGATCTGGAGGGAGGAACTGTCGATGCAGGTCAAATGCAACATACTTGCCATCCTTCTTCAGCCAAATGAAAATCAAGGCCTGCATGCACACTGGGCAAGGCATCTTTCCACTTGTACACCATCCGCAGAACAGGGCATAACCGGGAAAGTCATGCATGCAATATTGTAGCCAAACTTTCATCAAGAAATTTTTCTGCAGATGTTGGTCGTATGTCAACCTCGGAAAGTACCAAGAATGGTGCAAATCATCCACCAACGGCTGCATAAACACACTCAAATTCTTCCCCGGATATTCAGGCCCCGGAATTATAAGCGACAGGAACATGGTCTTGCGTTGCATTATGGCGCCGGGAGGGAGATTGAGCGGAATAACAAATACGGGCCAACAGCTGTATGGATTAGACGACATACCATATGGATTGAACCCATCACCTGTTATAGCAATTCTGACATTCCCAGCCTCGGCTGCTTCCTCCAGGTACTCTATATCGAATGACTTCCATGCTTCACCTCCTGATGGATGTACAATTTCTTTGGATTGTACCTTTTCCCTTCCTTGTGCCACTTCATCATTTTGGCAGACTCCTCGGTGATGAAAAGGCGCTGCAGTCTTTTTATAAAATCAAGATACCGAAGAACCTTCACAGGGATTTTTAGCTGCTGCTTCTGACCATGCTTATCAACCACCTCAATATACCGAGAGGAACCGCACTTCCTACAGTACTTGTCATCCGCATACTCATGCCTAAACAAAAGGCAATTCTTTGGACAAACATGTATTTTCTCATAGTCCATGGAGAGCGCCTTCATGATTTTCTTCGTAGCGTACATGGTTTTCGGCAGTTCATGGCCCTCAGGCAGACTGTTAGCCCATACTCCCAGAAATGCTTCGAAGCAACCTCGGCTACAGCCGTACTCAGCCTTGACTGCCATCAGTTGCGAGATGGCATCCAGCACAGACAGCTTGGCACCCTCATAGAGAGGTTTCTTTGACGAGGCCAAGATTTCCAGGAAGGCCTTTGTGGTTTCCTCCAGCTCCTCCGGTTCATTCGCTGAATGTGACGGAGGTGTCGGCTGTGCAGCAAAGACATCATCTAGCATGTCTCTAACCCCATCGTCCTCATAACCAGCAACGCGTTGTCGTATCACATCCTCTCTACCACGGTCCCGCTGGTCAAAGTTATCGGCATATTAAAGTTGGGCATAAATCCATGCATGCAAAGGTGCTTAGTCATCTCACTCTTATCTCTGCGGATACGTCTCTTACATCTGGCACACGGGCATTCTGGCACCATCCTCATTGGACTACGGAATATCTCTTTCAAAAACACATCAGTTTTCTCGACCCACTCTGTTGTTACTTGATTCCGACGGAAAAACCCACTATACATCCACTGATTATCTGCCATCTCTGCTTTATTGGAAGCCACACAACAAAATTAAGGATTCATTTAAATTACTCACATCAATATTTTATTTTTTACAAGGTTGATGAGAAATGACATTTAATCCACCTACATCTCTAATAGGTAAAGATGGGTCCTAATCCCACCCGAGAATGTGTAGATTGAGTACGTTGTCCATGCTCTACCCCATTCTGAGACAAAATTTCGGTAGCACCTCCCCGCTGTTCTCCAAATACACGTCTCAGCAAAATGCCGAGAGAATGTGCATCCGGAGAACAACAGGGAAGCGCCGCCGAAATCCTGTCTCGGAACGGGGTAGAGCATGAACAACGTACCCAATCTACACATCCTCGGGCTGTCCGTGGAAAGCGCTGGACAATCCAAAAGAGATGCGGTGATAAATATGCAATTGAATGCATATTTATCGATGCAACCCTTTCGGACGGGAGACCTAGGTTACTCGACTTGATGTGAAAATTTAATCTAGTGACATGGAAAAAAAGTGGACGAGGTCATGGATTGCTGCTCACCCTCCGATGTAGAGGATGCAGTCGATCAAAGGAGGGACGATCGTGGACCAACACCTCCAACGCCGACGGTCACTCCATGAAGATGGAACACCACAAATCCTGTTAATTCGACCAAGTGAAAAAAATTAGGTCTTCACCTCACATTAACCATTTGGCACAACATTATGAATCGACATGAAACAACATGTCAAATTGCAAAAAAAAAATCTTTATTAAGTATTTTAGAAACCAAGTGCCTCGATTTGCTTCTTATATATGAATCAACATGACCAAAACACTAACTTGACCAATATTCATCCATCTATCACAAACTTGCCCAACATCTAATTCATCTATATTCACAAACTTAGTAAAAACTATCTAGTATGTATCTAAATACCTAATAAAACTACACAAAACTATCTAGTATGTATCTAAATATCCATCCATCTATCTATTCATCTAGCATCCATCCATCTATCTAGCATCTATCTAAGCCAGCATGAACACGAGCAACGGCAACAACGGTTTGTGGGAGGGGGTGCTCACTGGGGCTGGGGGAGAAAGGCGGCGTCCGGCGGTGGAGGGAGGTGCTCACTGGGGCTCGAGGGCACGGCGGTGGACGAGCAGGGCCGGCTGAAGCCGTGCCCACGCGTGCTCGTCGGGGCGGCCTGCGGGCTCCGAGAGGCCGAGCCAGGGGCGGGGAGCCCTGCGATCGGCGGCGGCGCGAGACGGGGTCGGCGCAAGGCTGGTGGACGACGGCGGTGTGGGGTCGGGTGGGGTTGGGGGAGGCCGGGGCGGGGTCGGCGCGGGACGGGTGGACGGCGGCGGCCCAAGGGGGCGGAGAGGGTTGGGGTGGAGGCAGGGAGAGGCGCGGGCGGCTGCGGCGGGCGGCGGGGAGCGGCGCGGGTGGAGCGGGCGGCGGGGAGCGGCGCGGGTGGAGCAGCGGCGAGTGGCGGTCGGCGGACGATGCGGGTCGAGGCAGCGGGGTGCAGCTAGCGAGAGGAGGCTGCGGGTGTGGGAGAGAATGAGTGGAGGAGGGTGGCCGCAAGTGGATAAGGCACCCTATGCCGATGGCTTAGCCGTTGGCATACATAAAACATGCCACGTGGCATATATGCCGACGGCTAAGCTATAGGCATAGGTATATTTCTTTTTTTATGCAACAACACTATTGTTTTTCTAAAAAAAGTTGTGTTTCCACTATGTTAATTACACACTAGCCTTCCTATACCCTCCGTGAAGGGGGTGTCCGTGACGGCGCCGTCCGTGTGAGGGCCGGGGGTGCCGGAGGGCGCGGGGTCAGGGCGGCACTGAGGCTGAGCAGGAGAGGCCGGAGGGCGCGTGTTCGGGGCAGCGTGGACCGGCCTGGAGAGGTGGCAGGGCGGACGGGGGGTGGTGGTGGGGTGAGTGTATGAATAGGGTGGTGGCGGCGGCGGGGCGCGGGTAGGGGGGAGGGTGGGCAAGATGTGGAATGAGTGTGGAGGAGGCCGGCGGAACGTCTACTACCGTGTCATCGCCGTCCGTGAGGGGGGGGCACGCCCCGGAGACGCGTGCCGCCTCTTCAGACATGCCACCACACCACCCCGCATGTATGAGGGCCCGGTGCGACGCTCCGGTGGCATTGCTACCCCCCAGGGCCCCCGTCCCGCCTAACCCTGTAGCGTTTGACCACGGGATCTAGCCCTTTGACTTTGCATGGACGGGCTTTGACCAGCGGACCTCCCCGGCCGGTTGTGTTAGGTCAGCCCATAGGAACACTTTGGAGCAACAACCGGGCCAAACCCACAGCAAGATCCCCTCCGTGTAGACCCGACGCGTCCGTTTCCCCCCTCCAGGTGTCGTCGGCGGCGCCGTCCATGGGGGGGGCACACCTCGGACACGTGTGCCGGGCGTTTGCAACCGCCACAACACTTCCAGACTTGTGAGAGGCCGCCTACGCAAGATTTGGCGGCATGCTAGCCCACGGAGGCCGCCGGCCACAGCCGTAGACGCGCGAAGGGCAATCCGCGTAGAGGGAATTTTTCGGATACTTCTCCATCACCAAAAATTATGAAAAAATACCATCGTTCCTATAGCACATGTGCCCACGTCATGCAAAAAAACTCATGATTTTATCGCGCTCCGAGTATTTAATAATATTCACGCCGCATCGTTGCCGCAGAACGTCTACTACCGTGTCATCACCGTCCGTGAGGGGGGGCACGCCCCGGAGACGCGTGCCGCCTCTTCGGACATGCCACCACACCACCCCGCATGTATGAGGGCACGGTGCGACGCTCCGGTGGCATTGCTACCCCCCCCCAGGGCCCCCGTCCCGCCTAACCCTGTAGCATTTGACCATGAGATCTAGCCCTTTGACTTTGCACGGACGGGCTTTGACCAGCGGACCTCCCCACCCGGTTGTGTTAGGTTAGTCCATAGGAACACTTTGGAGCAACAACCGGGGCTCGGCGGTGGAGGGAGGTGCTCACTGGGGCTCGAGGGCACGGCAGTGGACGAGCAGGGCCGGCCGAAGCCGCGCCCACGCGTGCTCGTCGGGGCGGCCTGCGGGCTCCGGGAGGCCAAGCTAGGGGCGGGGAGCCCTACGACCGGCGGCGGCGCGAGAAGGGGTCGGCGCAAGGCTGGTGGACGACGGCGGTGTGGGGTCGGGTGGGGTTGGGGGAGGCCGGGGCGGGGTCGGCGCGGGACGGGTGGACGGCGGCGGCCCAAGGGGGCGGAGAGGGTTGGGGTGGAGGCGGGGAGAGGCGCGGGCGGCTGCCGCGGGCGGCGGGGAGCGGCGCGGGTGGAGCGGGCGGCGGGGAGTGGCGCGGGTGGAGCAGCGGCGAGTGGCGGTCGGCGGACGATGCGGGTCGAGGCGGCGGGGTGCAGCTAGCGAGAGGAGGCTGTGGGTGTGGGAGAGAACGAGTGGAGGAGGGTGGCCACAAGTGGATAAGGCACCCTATGCCGATGGCTTAGCCGTCGGCATACATAAAACATGCCATGTGGCATATATGCCGACGGCTAAGCTATAGGCATAGGTATATTTCTTTTTTTATGCAACAACACTATTCTTTTTCTAACAAAAGTTGTGTTTCCACTATGTTAATTACACACTAGCCTTCCTATACCCTCCGTGAAGGGGGTGTCCGTGACGGCGCCGTCCGTGTGAGGGCCGGGGGTGCCGGAGGGCGCGGGGTCAGGGCGGCACTGAGGCCGAGCAGGAGAGGCCGGAGGGCGCGTGTTCGGGGCAGCGTGGACCGGCCTGGAGAGGTGGCAGGGCGGACGGGGGTTGGTGGTGGGGTGAGTGTATGAATAGGGTGGTGGCGGCGGCGGGGCGCGGGTAGGGGGGAGGGTGGGCGAGATGGGGAATGAGTGTGGAGGAGGCCGGCGGAATGTCTACTACCGTGTCATCGCCGTCCGTGAGGGGGGGGCACGCCCCGGAGACGCGTGCCGCCTCTTCGGACATGCCACCACACCACCCCGCATGTATGAGGGCCCGGTGCGACGCTCCGGTGGCATTGCTACCCCCAGGGCCCCCGTCCCGCCTAACCCTGTAGCGTTTGACCACGGGATCTAGCCCTTTGACTTTGCACGGACGGGCTTTGACCAGCGGACCTCCCCGCCCGGTTGTGTTAGGTCAGCCCATAGGAACACTTTGGAGCAACAACCGGGCCAGACCCACAGCAAGATCCCCTCCGTGTAGACCCGACGCGTCCGTTTCCCCCCTCCAGGTGCCGGCGGCGGCGCCGTCCATGGGGGGGGGCACAACTCGGACACGTGTGCCGGGCGTTTGCAACCGCCACAACACTTCCAGACTTGTGAGAGGCCGCCTACGCAAGATTTGGCGGCATGCTAGCCCCCGGAGGCCGCCGGCCACAGCCGTAGACGCGCGAAGGGCAATCCGCGTAGAGGGAATTTTTCGGATACTTCTCCATCACCAAAAATTATGAAAAAATACCATCGTTCCTATAGCACATGTGCCCACGTCGTGCAAAAAAACTCATGATTTTATCGCGCTCCGAGTATTTAATAATATTCACGCCGCATCGTTGCCACAGAACGTCTACTACCGTGTCATCGCCGTCCGTGAGGGGGGGCCACGCCCCGGAGACGCGAGCCGCCTCTTCGGACATGCCACCACACCACCCCGCATGTATGACGGCACGGTTCCCAATTCACAATTGCGGATACCTTCTCGGGATTCACGGAAATGCCCTTGGCAGAGATGATATGACCAAGATAAAGAACCTCATCGAGCCAAAATTCACACTTGGAGAACTTGGCATAGAACTGATGTTCCCTGAGCTTATCAAGCACCAAACGCAAATGCTTGGCATGATCTTCCTTGTTCTTCGAGAAAACCAGAATGTCATCGAGATAGACCAAAACGAAGTCATTGGTGTAGGCGTTGAAGATGAAATTCATCATGCGAGAGAACGTCGGAGGAGCGTTGGCGAGGCCAAAAGACATGACAGTGTATTCATATGAACCAAAGCTTGTTCTGAATGCTGTCTTGGGAATATCTTCTTCACGAATGCGAATCTGGTGATAACCCATACGGAGATCAAGCTTGGAGAATACTTGGGCACCTTTGAGTTGTTCGAACAGCTCATTGATGTTGGGAAGTGGGTATTTGTTCTTGATGGTCTTCTTGTTCACTGGACGGTAATCAACACAAAGTCGGTCCGTTCCATCCTTCTTCTTCACAAAAAGAACACCACAACCCCACGGAGAAGTACTAGGCCGGATGAGACCCAATCTTTCTTGCTCATCGAGTTGCTTCTTCAGCTCCTTCAACTCTTCAGGTCCGAGCTTGTAAGGACGTTTGCACACAGGTTCCGTGCCAGGCTCAAGTTCAATAACGAATTCAACTGGCCGGTGCGGAGGCATTCCTGGGAGCTCTTCTGGAAAGACGTCTTGATAATCGCAAACGACTGGAATTTGAGAGATGGCATCCAATTCACCCTTCTCATTGAGAGAAAACAGACGGATAGTATTATCCCGAGCGGCAAAGACAATTACATCCTCAGACGATTGAGTCAATTGAATCTGCCTGGCAGCACAATCAAGCTGAGCCTTGTGCTTAGAAAGCCAATCCATCCCAAGAATAAGATCAATATCGGAGTTACCGAGAACAATTGGGGAAGAAAGGAACTTGTAGTCACCCAATGTGATAGTAACCTCAGGGACGCAGGTGTTAGCTGTCATCTGCTTGCCCGGTGACACAATTTGCAAGGAACTTTGCAGATACTGATAATCACACTCATACTTTGATGCAAAAGGTTTGGAAATGAAGCAATGCGATGCAACCGTGTCAAAAAGAACTTTTGCAGGAATATCATTAACACATCTGACGAGTCCTCTGCCTGAGCTGCATTCACCATATTGACTTTGGCGAACTTGGGGTTATGCTTGACCACAGCTGTACTTGCCGATCTGACAGGAGGAGGAGGAGGAAGACGCCTCTGGTTGAAACACTTGTTGGCATAGTGACCCTTCTGTTGGCACTTGTTGCACGTGACCTCTGAAAGCGGACGGTGATACGGAGCACTCGATCTTGGAGCTTGAGACGAAATCTTGTTCTGAAAGCCAGGGTTGGGTGGGTGGGAAGAACCACTGCCACCTTTGCTCTTCTGCTGATACGGCTGACGGAACGGAGGAGGAGGAAGCCAAAACTTCTGCTGCTTGGCCACTTGAGTAGAGGAAGAAGGAGTAACATCTCTGACTCGCTTCCTGGAAGCATCACACCACAACTGAGCAGCCTCTTGCTTCAGTGCCATGTTGTAGAACTCATTGTATCTCAAGGGCTCGAAGAGGACAAGAGCGAGCTGAATATCTTCTCTGAGACCACCCCTGAACTGGTATATCATGCTCTTCTCATCAGGCACGTCCTGCTTGGCAAAGCGGGCAAGCTTCTGGAACAATTTGTTGTAGTCATAGACAGACAAAGAACCTTGCTTCAGATTGCGGAATTCCTCACGCTTGCTTTCAACCACGCTCTACGGAATGTGATGAGCTCGGAAATCTCGATGGAAATCATCCCAAGTGATAACACGTCCACCTCTGGAATCCTTGTACTGCTGGAACCATTCTGCAGCTTGATCTTTGAGTTGGAAGGAAGCGAACTTCACAAAGTCCTCAGGCCTGACGTTACTGCACTCGAAATGCTTACACAGATCCACAAGCCAATCGTCAGCATCGGTTGCCTCAACACAATTACTGAAAGTCTTTGGCCCGTTAGCAAGGAACTGGTTGAGTGTAGCAAAGTGACTCTGATTGCTGCCTTGATTCCCTTGACTGCCTTGATTGCGCTCTTGGAGAATTTGCATGATCAGCTGAGTGTTTGCATTGGTTGCGGCCATCACAGCTTGCCATGCCTCTGGAGGAGGTGGAGGCGGTGGCGGATCTTGATTCTGGTTCTGACTGGTGCTTTTAGCGGGAGCCATCCTGAAGAGGTTGACCACCGTTAGCACATAGACAGATAAATATTGAAGCTAAATCCAACGGAATGGAAAATTGCAACATATAGTCTTCACATCCGAACAAAATGAACGAATGCATTCCTCTTCAAATGGTCACATATCCATAAATTAAGAAGCCACGTAGAATTAAGGTAGAGAAATAAATCAACAAGGTACGGATCAAGAACGAATAATCGGTAAGAAATCCCAATCTCAAACCAATATCCGTGGAAGAAGAACTAGAGCTACTAGAATTCCCACCTATGAAACTCCCGAACCTTTCCGGTTATGCAATCAGGTGTTGGGGATACAGGGGAAGCATAATATCTCACCCAAACTAGCAATACCTACATCCAGCTGTATCCATCCTTCAACACATAACCAAGAAAACTTCGGAAACCATCTACCTCAACCTTCGAAAAGCATCCGTTATACAAGTTATGGCGATACTCCCGAACTCCTGCCCCAGTACTGGGTGGCGTCGAGGTTATCTCACCAACGAACTGCATAAAAGAGATTTTCGATGTCGGCGAACATATCTCAAGTATTCCAGAATTGCAACGATAAAATTATGATGACAACACCTCAGAGCTCAACTCCCCGGGACACTTCCACTAAACCCCTGACAGGAGGCACCAAGACAGTATTCTCATCATAAGCCATCGGAACAAATCCAAGATACTCGCGTGATCCTAAAAAAAATTAGTGAAATTTGAGAAGAGAAGAGTCAAAACTCTACGTCAGGATGCCTTACCAGAGCGATGAGGAGACTGGGAAGTAAAAAGAATTCCTAATCTCTCCGATATATAATTCCTAAAGACTCAAAACATTTTTCTAGACAAAACTCGGCTGCTAAAAACGATCAAGCAATGGGGCTCCTAAGGTCGGGGAAGGCTCTGATTACCAACTTGTAATGCCCTCGATGCGGCTATAGCTCCCACGTGTCGAGGCACGACTTAGAGACATAACCGCATTGAAAGCAATGTCGCAAGTCAGGCAATCATTACAACATCCCATGTAATATGTAATAAAAGGGGGAGATACATAGTCGGCTTACACTCGCCACGTCACATCAGAGTACATAAATAACATCCATCAAACAAACACTCATGGCCCGACTACGGCGCCAAAATAGAAAAGAACCCAACATGCGACAAGGCCCTGAATCAAACCCCAACTAGGCACCACTACTGATCATCGGGAAAGGAAACATAATAACGCTGAGAGTCCTCGTCGAACTCCCACTTGAGCTCGTAATCGTCACCTGGAGCATAATCACCTGGACCTGCATCTGGAATTATAGTATCTGTGAGCCACGGGGACTCAGCAATCTCGCACCCTCGCGATCAAGACTATTTAAGCTTATAGGAATGGATAAGGCAAATATATGTGGAGCTGCAGCAAGCGACTAGCATATATGGTGGCTAACTTATACGCAAAAGAGAGCGAGAAGAGGAGGCAAAGCGCGAGCGAGAATCTAGAGGAACAACCTGCGCAAGCATAACTCCAACACCGTGTCCACTTCCCGGACTCCGCCGAGAAGAGGCCATCACGGTAACACACTCGGTTGATTCATTTTAATTAATTAAGGTTCAAGTTATCTACAACCGGACATTAACAAATTCCCATCTGCCCATAACCGCGGGCACGGCTTTCGAAAGTTCAATCCCTGCAGGGGGGTCCCAACTTAGCCCATGACAAGCTCTCACGGTCAACGAAGGAATAGACCTCCACCCGAGACACACCGATCAGACTCGGTAACCCGGTACAACAAGACAATTCGACAGGTTAAAACAAGACCAGCAACACCGCCCGAATGTGCCGACAAATCCCGATAGGAGCTGCACATATCTCTTTCTCAGGGCACACTCAGATGAGCGCTCCATACAACTAAAACCAAACCTCGAGTTTCCCCGAGGGGGCGCTGCACAGGACTCTAGTTTGGACCAACACTCAGAGGAGCACTGGCCCGGGGGGGTAAAATAAGATGACCCTTGAGTCTGCAGAACCCAAGGGAAAGAAAAGGCTAGGTGAAAAATGGTAAAAACCAATGTTGGGCATTGCTGGAAAAGCTTTAATCAAGGCGAACTATCAAGGGGTTCCCATTATAACCCAACCGCGTAAGGAACGCAAAATCCGGGAACATAACACCGATATGACGGAAACTAGGGCGGCAAGAGTGGAACAAAACACCAGGCGAGAGGCCGAGCCTTCCACCCTTTACCAAGTATATAGATGCATTAAGATAACATGGCAATATAATGATATCCCAATAAGTAATAAATGATGTTCCAACAAGGAACGGCCTCCAGTCTTCACCTGCAACTAGCAACGCTATAAGAGGGGCCGAGCAAAGCGGTAACATAGCCAATCAACGGTTTGCTAGGACATGGTGGGTTAGAGGTTGACATGGCAATTGGGAGGCTGACAAGCAAATGGTAGGCATCGTAGCATTGGCATAGCAAGAGCGAGCAAACTAGCATAGCAAAGATAGTAGTGATTTCGAGGGTATGATCATCTTGCCTGCACAGTTGTCAGAGTTGACTGGATCCTCACAAGCAAACTCAACGGGCTCCTCGGTAGCGAACTCGTCTCTCGGCTCTACCCAACAAGACAAACAAGAAACAAGGATACAATCAACCACGTGCAAGACCAAGCAATATGATGAAATGAAGATATGTTATGCGGGATGCGATGCGGGATGCAAAATGCAAGATATGACAGGGAATGCATGAACCTGGCCTCAACTTGGAATTCCAAGGGTGCCAATGGATAGAGGGGATGAAATCGCTTGAAAACGATATAAAGATCATTGGAATCGGAGTTACGGTTTGGAAATGGCAAGCGTTTTAAGATATGACACGGGTCTGCGATTTACAGCAAGTAGGCATCTAAATGCAACGAAATGAACATGCTACAGCCACCAAACATGACAACAAAATACATGGCAGGGATTCACACAAGATGCTTAACAAAAGACTAGCACTGAGCCACGGCCAATTCATCCATTAAGAGGTTCAAACAAGCATGGCAAAAACGCAAATGCAAAACAGATTCCAGACTTAGTGAAATAAACACTAGTCTGAAATTTCAGATCACGATGTTCTCTTCGGAGCAGCAAAACAATATGATACATGATCTGAACATGACAAGTAATAACATGGCATGGAGCTACTCAACAAGCTTAACAAAAGACCCAAAGTGACCTGGGGCCAAAAAGGTTCACAAAATATATTAACGGGCACACGAACATAGCATAAAACACAATCAGTTTTCAGACTTAGTGAAAACTGAGACATGCTGAAATATAACTCACGAAGGCATGTAAACGAGCTCGATGCACTCACCATGGTGCAAGTCACAGCAAGGCAAGCATACATCCATTAATAAGGCACAAAATACAAGCTAGACATGGCAAGAACAATGGCATAGCATGCACGGATCAACTACAATAACAACGGCAAAATCGCAAGCGAGTTGACGATCTGCCTAGATTCACCACGAAGCAAAAGTAGAGCTCGATTGACTCAATCTAGAGTACTCCATAATTGCAGACAAAGACATGGATGGATAGAGCATAACATGATTAACAAAACTCCTTTACTGATCATCCTCAAAATAGGCACGGATCACTAGGAAACAAGCTGAACATATGGCATCATGAACTAAAAGATCCCAGACTTAGTGAAACAACTAAGTCTCTGAAAACAGATTTACCGGGTGCCTCTCTTTGCAAGCTTGCACAAGTCACCACACACATCCTAAAACTGTATGGGTTGCACCTCTGGAAAGAAGACAAAATGCTTAACAAAACATATGAAGGACTCACAGGCATAGCATGCACACAATAATCATGGCAAAAATGACAAAAGTCTAAGATGAACTAGCAGATCTGACAATTAACTCATGAAGCCTCCTTCTAACAGCATTTTGGGCATCAAGATGAGCTCAAATGAAAATGATGCAATGAAATGAAATGATTTAGTCGTCGAGAAGAACATTTTGATATGCTATATGCATGAATCGGAGCTACGGATGCAAAGTTACGGGGCCTCGAACAGGAGCATATGGAGTAAAAATCTAGGGACTTAGTGAAAAAAAAGAACTACCCCAGGATCCAGATCTAGGGTTCGGGGCACGCGGCCTGAGACGGCGGCGGTCCTGTTCACCGGCGACGACGGGGGAGGAGGCGGCGGCTTGCCGGAGTGCGAGGGAGGCCGGAGGACGGGGCGGCGGCGCCGGCCGGTTGAGGGGGGCGGCGGAGCCGGCCGGTGGCGGCGTGACGGCGGCGGCGGCGAGGCCCGGCCGTGGCGGGGCGCGGTGGCGCGGTTGCCGGAGCAGCAAGGTGGCGCGGCTCGCCGGCGGAGGCGGCGGCCGGCGAGAGGAGAGGAGGCGGCGCTCGGGCGGCCCGCGGGAGACGGCAGGCGCGGCCCGGATCGGCGGTGCGGGGGCCGGCTCTGGGCCTTCGGGCCCGGCGGCGGCCGGCTGGTGGCGGCGCCACGTGTTAACGCGTGGGAGGCTGGAGGTGGCGGGGCGGACACGTCCGGCCCGAATCGGACGTGTCCGTCGGCCGGAGGAGCGGCGGATCTGGAGATTAGGGTTTCGGAGAGGGAGAGAGATCCGAATTCGGGGGGGTGTAGTTATAGGCATAAGTGGAGCTAGGAGAGTCCAAATGAGGTGCGGTTTTCGGTCACGCGATCGTGATCGAATGCTCTAGGACATGGAGCAGAGTTTGGTGGGTTTTGGGCCAAATTTGAGGGGTGTTGGGCTGCAACACACACGAGGCCTTTTCGGTCCCTCGGTTAACCGTTGGAGTATCAAACGAAGTCCAAATGATACGAAACTTGACAGGCGGTCTACCGGTAGTAAACCAAGGCCGCATGGCAAGTCTCGGTCCAATCCGGAAATGTTTAATCCCCACACACGAAAGAAAGATAGAAATAACCACCGAAGGAGAACGAAGCGCCGGAATGCAAAACGGACAACGGGGAAAATGCTCGGATGCATGAGATGAACACGTATGCAAATGCAATGCACATGATGACATGATATGAGATGCATGAAGAACGAAAACAACACACACGAGACAAAACCCGAACCCGAGAAATAAATATAACTTAACGCCGGAAACGGCAAGAGTTGGAGTACAAATAGGGAAAGTTACATCTGGGGTGTTACACCTCCCCACCCGGTTGTGTTCGGTTAGTCCATAGGAACACTTTGGAGCAACAACCGGGCCAGACCGACAGCAAGATCCCCTCCGTGTAGACCTGACGCGTCCGTTTCCCCCCTCCAGGTGCCGGCGGCGGCGCCGTCCGTGAGGGGGGGCACATCCCGGACACGCGTGCTGGGCGTTTGCAACCACCACAACACTTCCAGACTTGTGAGAGGCCGCCTACGCAAGATTTGGCGGCATGCTAGCCCCCGGAGGCCGCCGGCCACAGCCGTAGACGCGCGAAGGGCAATCCGCGTAGAGGGAATTTTTCGGATACTTCTACATCACCAAAAATTATGAAAAAATACCATCGTTCCTATAGCACATGTGCCCACGTCGTGCAAAAAAACTCATGATTTTATCGTGCTCCGAGTATTTAATAATATTCACGCCGCATCGTTACCGCAGAACGTCTACTACCATGTCATAGCCGTCCGTGAGGGGGGGGCCACGCCCAGGAGACGCGTGCCACCTCTTCGGACATGCCACCACACCACCCCGCATGTATGAGGGCCCGGTGCGACGCTCCGGTGGCATTGCTACCCTCCCCCCCCCCAGGGCCCCCGTCCCCCCTAACCCTGTAGCGTTTGACCACGGGATCTAGCCCTTTGACTTTGCACGGACGGGCTTTGACCAGCGGACCTCCCCGCCCGGTTGTGTTAGGTCAGCCCATAGGAACACTTTGGAGCAACAACCGGGCCAGACCCACAGCAAGATCCCCTCCGTGTAGTCCGACGCGTCCGTTTCCCCCCTCCAGGTGCCGGCGGCGGCACCGTCCGTGAGGGGGGGCACACCCCGGACACGCGTGCCGGGCGTTTGCAACTGCCACAACACTTCCAGACTTGTGAGAGGCCGCCTACGCAAGATTTAGCGGCATGCTAGCCCCCGGAGGCCGCCGGCCACAGCCGTAGACGCGCGTAGGGCAATCCGCGTAGTGGGAATTTTTCGGATACTTCTCCATCACAAAAAATTATGAAAAAATACCATCGTTCCTATAGCACATGTGCCCACGTCGTGCAAAAAAACTCATGATTTTATCGCGCTCCGAGTATTTAATAATATTCACGCCGCATCGTTACCGCAGAACATCTACTACCGTGTCATCGCCGTCCGTGAGGGGGGCCACACCTCGGAGACGCGTGCTGCCTCTTTGGACATGCCATCAGACCACCCCGCATGTATGAGGGCCCGGTGCGATGCTCC